>NW_024040707.1:21268456-21495956 GCF_014851395.1 Micropterus salmoides | reverse complement strand
AACTCGGTGTTACACACAGACTACTACCAATAATATAATAATATAATAAACAACAATCAAACCTAACTTATTAAAGTTTTCTGGTGCTCTTCAAGGTCTTCAGTGATCCTTGTAAAACTTTGATTAAACTACATTTTCAACAATCTGTGGAAAAACAAACAAAAAATTGCATTTTACATACAAGTCAAACTTGTGTGATATAACACAAGCACATCTAAAAAAATTTGAATATTGTGGGAAAGTTTATTGTTAGCACCAGAACCAGAGAACCTGAGAGATTAAAGGCTCAGGAAATCTTTACAGATGTTTTGAGTTAATTAGCTGATTACATAGTTATTATAAATTCTTTATTCTAAAATTCTAATAGTTTTGAGATACTGGAATTTTGATTTCCATGAGCTGTAAACCGTAATCATCAAAGTTTCACTTTTTGAATTGAATTACAGAAGAAAATGATCTTTTCCGCGATTTCCATGACAACATTTTTTGAGATTCACCTGTATATGTAAATAGAACTGCAATTTATAATGTCAAAAAAGTACAGAATGAGCCTTTAACTTGTGACCGCCACACAACAATGTGTAATTTCTGACACTAACAAAATAAAAGCAATATTTCATATCGTAACTGCAATCATTATGACCTCCTGCTCAGTCAAATATCCTCATCATTGACAGAAGTAGTGTGATTTGATTTCATGGCAACAGGGAATCAATCAAACAACATCAAATGTTCATGGAAGTCTCTTAACCCAGACAAGACCCCGAGCGGAGAACAATGCCTGGTTCATCCATAAATAAAGATCATCTCTACACATGTAAATGTCGGCAGTGTCATACCCTAAAAGATGAAAGTGTACACTTCAGATATGGGTTTCACTTGTTGGAGCAGTGCTAATGTCTACCTGTTGGGCTACTCAAGACTCCAGTGTATGAAAAAAGTCCTTCAGGGCCCCTGTCCATGCATCATTTTCAAAATAACTGGTGCTGTCCATGTTGCTTTGGGGGCTGGTTAGCAACTGCGGTGACCTAGGGTTTGCGCCCAGCCTGTTGCCCTTTGCTGCATGTCATCCCCTCTCTTTTTCCCACACAGCCTGTTTTTCTCTTCAGCTGTTCTGTCAATTACAAAAAGGCAAAAAGCCCAAACAAATAATAAATTTAAAAAATCAAGTTGCTTCTGAAAAAGTTAAACTTATTTGTCCTACAGTGCTATCTAACCATGATGATAGTTGTGGTTTTATTTGTTTTGGAGATGTCTGTTTCTGAGACCTATGCCACCTCCACAGTAGCAATGGAGTTGGAGCAAATTTTGTCTGTGGTGTTCACAGCATTCAAAAATAAAAAAAATCAATTTTACAGAATCAATGTCCCTGTAATCGCAAAAATCTGTTGAACTTTTTAACAGGGATTATTTCTTATATAGAAAGTAGCAACACAAGCAAATTTAATGCACCTCCACATGGTGTGGAGACAGAAATCATAGAAACAAATATTTTATATCTTAAAACCAAAACTAGATGTGTAAACTACTGATCACTTGAACACCTCCAAACGAAACTACGAGCATGAAGAACAGACCCTTTAAGTCATGGTGACGTTATAGGTGTTATATGTTTTGGTTAGTATAACTGCACTTCAATCTTTTAAAAACAAAATCTAAAGACAGTATACAGCCATGCTAGCAGCTCTGTGAGACTGACCATCTTAGTTTAGCGTGTTAGCACGCTCATATTTGCTAATTAGCACACAAACAAATAGCAACTGTGGCTGGAATGTCATTTTATTGCAATATTGGACACATTTTTTTTATTTAGATCCCCATTAGCTACAGTAGATACTATTTGGAGTTCATGATGTATTTACAATAATCCTGTGAAAAAAACACATCACAAATTATATTTGACATCCATAGAAAACTCATCAATAATCATGACAAAAATGAAAAAACAAAACAAAAACAAACAAAACAAAACAAGATCATGTTTGCCTACTACAATTCTTGTGTAAATAACAATTCTCATAATTTACTGTTCTCTGTAATGGACCACACTGACCCATGACCTGGCGTTAAAGGAAAGGGATTTCCAAAGCTATTACAATTCATCAAGGGAGCATGAATGTTTGTACCACAGCCTGTCCATCCACAAGTTGTCAATATATTTCACTGAAGTACAAAATTCCACTACAATCCATGCAACAATTGCGATATTTCAGTCTGCACTAAAGTGGTGGACTAACCGACCGTCAAAGTGACATTGCCATCCACGGCGTCATGTCACTAGTACGGCTAAAAATCTATCTAACGTACAGTATATACATGTATGCAATACCTGGTGTTTCATGGTAAAACACACAGGAAGCTGTTTTCCCACTCATAGATGAGCCATTGGATGGACCATTGTGCCTCTCCCCATTCTTCCCATCCATCATGTGAAAATGAGTTCATATGCATCACTGCTAACATAATGGTCTTAAGAGGCTGAGAGAGATGCTCACCTAACATGCAGGATGGCATAATAAAGAAGAACCCACTGACATTAATGAAAATGTATACCATTTAAAACTAGTAGAAGCCATGGCTGAGAGGAAGACGGAGCATTATTTATTAATAGTAAATGGCTAAGTGACTGGCTGTTGATGGCATGGGCTATTTTCATACTGTCTCCACACTATTTCTTTGTTGCCAAGTTTTTTGTTAAGGAAGGAACATGATTGTGTTATGTTACTTACTGGCTTTGTTGGCTTTGTATCCAGTATTTTTGTATAATTACTGTTATTATAATTATAATTACAGTTTAATGTGTGAAACATTGCCTATAGAATGCTGTTACATAAGGAAAAGTGTATGGCCAAAAACAATGAGTGCCTTTGATTACAGACTCACACATATATTTCACAGATATTTTAGGATCTTTATGTGAGCCCCAGTCCACATGAATTCATAAGCCAAAGTCAAGTGTAAACTAATTTTGGGAAAGATTGATACATTTAAAAGAGAGCAAATTAATTACTCTCCACGGTCAATAGGTCTTAACTGGTAGCTTGCATAATTCTGGTCTTGTTCGATGCCTCTGCAAGGACTGTGACAAAGCATTTTGAAATATGTTGATTATTATGTATAAAAGTTGTAAATGGTTTAAATAATGGTAAATGTAAAAAGGGTGTAAAACAAGTACCTGTGCACTGTTGTATTGCTTTCGCTTTACAACTGCGCCTATTCCCCCACAGCCCAAGTTTTACAAGTCCATATCTACCTCAGTGAGACCAAAATGCAAACGCCCCGCTGTGCACTGTCTTCATCCTCACTCACCCTACCTCCCTGCTCTCCCTCTCTCCTCATCTCCCTCAGCTTGTAACCTGAATTCAGTAGCGCAGTGGACCAATCGATCACAGGGAGTCCTTTTTTTTTTCATCCCGGCAATTTTCCTCTGAGGAAAGAGGGAATCATGTGAGCTAACAGTGTGGAAAATCAATGCTCCACTGGCATAGAATAACTTGCAGTCTGGCTTGCAGAGAGCACTGGGCTCCATGAGGCCAGTTTGAGTGATAAAGCCACCCCACGTCCCTTCTCTCATCCTGCATGATATGCAGCCACCCCTGCCGAGCCACACTCACTCTCAACAGTAGGTTAACAGTTTTATTCCCCAAATCCTGTGGATTTATAAAGTGTACGCTCATGCTATGAGGCTTTGTGTGCATACTGGCCGTGTGAGTGTGAATGTGTTTACTGTATGGATGTTTGTGTATTTGTCTGTGTTTTATATGTGGTATATGTATGGACCATAGTTGTGCACGTAAAAACCTCTAACATGTAATCTACTCTGACTTGCTGATGGTTCAGTCATTCAATAATGTGCAGCAGACAGTGTTTAAAACAAGAGAGCATTATTATAAACTCATGTGGAGATTCTAAAGTTGCCAAATAGGTCAGGCTGAATTTTGAGGAAATGTGTATAAAATGATGCACATCACAGTTAAAATATTTCCATTTGATGAAATGGTGCATCCATAAAAACATTTGGTTTAGGGTTTGATTATTTCTCTCAGTGTAAACGTCATATAGCTTGAATAAAAAGTTGGGACAAGCTGGGACTGCCAGACAGTGCTTAATTGAAAAAAAAAATCTTAAACTGGATGTCAATGGGATACAAGGTATTTTAAAAGATTCCCAATGCATTTAATTGGAAGAAACACAGCTAACCAGATAGGAATCCAGAGAGAGTGACACCTACCCCTCCACGTATGCAAGTAAGCTTGTGTATATACGTGGATTGGGCACATGCAACACCGCAGAAAAACAGTGCCTCACTGTGTGAAATAGGTTTCATAATCAGCAAGAAACTGGCTGACACACTGTCATCTTTCATAACAGTACTGTCACAGGTACACCGCAAAGTGTGCTCGTCTGCATATGACTGTGTGTGTCCTTTCAGTGTAATACCATCCCTTCTTCAACACCACCCACACTGACCCAGACTGTCTCAAACCTGATGCTGTTGCTTTCAGTGAAGTTTCGTCTTTCAGATCTGCTCAGTGGGGGAGATAAAGGTGAAACAACTTCAGCCCTGAAGATACAGGAATACAGAAAGTAAGCAAATATGTAGATAGATAGATAGAAAGATAGATGGATAGATAGACAAAAACATCAGGTAATGACTTAAGTTTTAATTTAGTTTACTTGCACGGTGTTGGAAGGCTTATGCATACAATTTTATATTACAACACAACATAATCAAGCGAGCCGTCGGCCTCTTCATTAAAATCTGCATGTTGTAACAAAGCATGGATCCGCTTGGGAGACACCAGTCACATCTTGTCTTGCCAATTACACTTTGCATGATTCCTCCCCCAAATTAGGATGAGCCAAGATGGAAAATGATTCTTGGCATGTCGTGGGCCCTAATTATCCATTGAACAAATGGAAATATCATTGATGTTGTGTTCTTAATCCACCCATAGACGAGAGCAACAAAGCACGCTGACAGCTTTTTGGCTTGTGAAATATAATGCGAAAGTGCCCAACAATTTGTTGTGATGAGCAGCCGGAGAGCTTAAACACATACCTGGTCATTAAAAGTTTTTTTTTTTGTGGTGCATGCCGATCTCTAACTTCCTCATGCGGTTCTGACGGGATAACATGGTCTGTTACTGATGAATACCATGACAAAGACATCATGAACACTAAGCTCCTCGCTGCTCGGGAGTCACAAGCACGATGGAAAACAAACAGCATTGTTTTGCAGGAAGTTTTCAATTGTGTTGTTGTCTTTGAAGAGCAGAACTTGAATCATGAGAACATACTCAGAGAGAATACAGGAAAAATACAACCTCTCCAACACAGATTGGAAGAAGAAAATATCACCCATACAATTTTCAAGCATCACTTCCGTAGGGAGACACAAACAGATCTCAGCAGCTACCTCAAAACGCTTTGCTTGTTACTCACAAATACACACCACAATGAGACAAATATTATTTTAAAAGAAACTTTAGATATGTTGTGCATCTGCAAATTTGACTTTATAGGAATAGCAGTGAAATAACATTACCATAAGCTTGGTGCAATGCATGCATAATAGATTGTTGTTTTCACTCTGCATATGGTAGGAGCTGGATTCGCTTCAAAGTGCACCAAATTTGCATGATTCGATGTGAGGGATTCTGGGATTAGAGAACACCACTTCCTCCCCCCACCCCTCTTTCACTCAGCTATAGAAAGGTATCACATTCCCACAGATGGTGGGGAACATTGTGAGAATATTGCCATTACGATACAAAAGAGTAAGCACAGGAAACTGAGAAAATAAACACAGCCAAAATGTTTTTTTTTTTTTCTCTAATGTAACAGTTAAATTTTGATTCATGTGTTTAATTAATTACATGTTAATAATTAACTAATCAGTTCCGGCATCAATTTTGTCATTTCTTTCAGAATCTAAATAATAGTCACAAACTGGAATTTATTAAGATTGTGGTCAATTTTAGATCATTTCTGCCTCTGTGTTTTGACACTCGAGATTGTGTGATTGAGAGGAAAAGTGACAGCTCATACATGTGCCAGGAGAGACCACCATCAACAGACAACACACTCCTGTTGCCGACATCCCTCGCCCTTGTTTTCTATAACAACTGACAGAAAACAGAGAAAGAGAGGAGAACGCCTGTTTGACTGTAGACAAGCCCCAGAGGCTGCTACTGAACACTGTCTGATAAACAAGAACAAACTGATACACAAAGTATTAACAGCACTCAGAGCTGCGGTATTTATGAAAAAACAAATGGCACAAGAGGAGTGAGCTGCAAGTTTACAATGCTCATGAATCATTTTCTTTGCTTGTTGTCTTGTCACCCTGTGATTTTGGCTCTGTGCATTCCTAGATAAAGTAAACTGAAGGCATATGTCACAGGCAATGGGGGTTTTCACAGCAGTGTGTATTTTTATGCAAATGACATGCCCATCAATGATGAGCTGTCCCTCTTCTCACTGGATAACCTGATTATAATTTAGATCAGGATGTCCATCTGTTAGGTGAACACCCACGTGCGGCGTTGTGCATATAGGATGAATGAAACTGCCTCATGGTTTTCCCTATTTCTTACTGAGAAACAATTTCAGAGAAGGCAGTCAAAGTGAAGGCTTTTTTTATGCCTGTCTCCTGCAGTTTTGTCTTTTATTTCTGTTTATTTGAGGTGTTTCAGCGCAATCTGAATGGATTAGCACTGAGATGATACAGGGTGAGAAAAGCACAGTGTTGTCTCAGAGTGAACAAATCCTGCGTGGTTCTGATGGTGAAACCAACATCTGCTAGTGGATTTTGTGGCGATGGAGACATTTATCTGAAAGTCAGCTGAGAGTCGCTTAGGACTGTAATTGATTTGATCACAATTAAACCAAGACAATGAGTCTCCAATCATGTTAGCAGCTCTGCACTGCTGTACAAACCAGGCATTGCAGTGAAAACAACAGTCCTCCCATTCATTTGAATGGGGATAGTGCGTTTAGGGTATGACAGTGGGGATCGCAGGGGATGCTAAAAAAAAATTCGGCCCTGCAGCGAAAAGTTGAAACAGAATCAACTTTTGGAAAACACTACCTGATGTCACGTCAATCGCATAAGCCAATGATCAGAGCAGTCAAACTGCTCCACCACAGTCAGCCTGAAATATTGCTTGCATCCTTGCTTGGTTTATTTTGTGTACCAAGCTTTGACGCTCATGTTGCAGTCTATGCTGGCAACAATACCAAGAAGCTTCTTTTGAGTTGTGTCCATTTGTTTGAGAGAGAGAGAGAGAGAGAGAGAGAGAGAGAGAAAGAGAGAGAGAAAGAGAGTGGTGATTGAAAGTGAGGGAGCACTGATAGCAAGAAAGCCGGTATATCAGAGAAACAAAACATAATTTTATTATTGTTTCACAGCAGTTACATTCTAAAGCATATATAAACATAGCCACCCCGACACAAACCTGTGCTAATTGCTACCTGATTTGGTGTAATACAGCTAAGTTTCAGGTAAGCTTTGAGCTAAATACTAACAACAACAAGTGACACAAGCAGGTACGACACCGACCATGTTCACCATCTTAGTTTAGCGCATTAGCATGCTTACATTTGCTAATTAGCACAAAACACAAAGTATGATGGAATTGTCAATTGTTTTGCAGGTATAATCACAGACAAATTACAGTGTTCACCATTATAACTGAAGAGGACACGAATGTCGGAACAATAGTTTTCTGTCGGAACAATAGAGACACTTTTCTCACAATCCCAAATGTCAACCTCATGGTGGCGCTAGAGGAAAAGTCAGGGTTGGACTATGAATACAATTTCATGGCAAGTTATCCAATAGTTAGGGTTCCCATTTGGACCAAAGTGGTGGACCGACTGACACACCGATATTGCCATCCTTAGAACCACTGGCATTTCTAAAAATAAAGCTGTTTGGAACGGGTCCATCGATCAAAAGGTTGGTTCATCTTGTCAGATACCACTAGTGCTATTGAATTGAGCCACACGGATCACTTTGGTTTAATTTGCCCACGTTTTTAAATATCAGTCTCTGAGATTTTCGTCTCCATCCCAGTACAGTGGAGGTGAATGGGATTTTGTTTATGGTGTTCAAAAACACTGAATATATTACATTTTAAAAATTCAACAGCAATATGCCTATCCAGCAAGAGTTAGATATTCCACAGAACACACTCTCAACAGTGTTTATAGAGACTATTTCAAAGCCTTAAACCAAAACTATCTGCATGGCTAAATAGGGGTAAGTGAGAAAATATGCTTTTACGTAATTTGAGTGACCCAAACCTTTAAATATGTGCAAAACCAAGCAAGCTTTGTTGTGTGCAAACAATTAAGTCTTCGTGCTTTTTCCTGCTTTGCTGATAGACAGAAATTCTCCATAACAGTTATTATCTGTACTCATATTTTGGCTTAAAATGTGTTTGATCAGCAACCTAAAGATTTTTACAAATCCACAAGTGACATATCTTCTTGCAGGGATAATCTGGATCTCTTCAAAAATTATTCCCACTTTGAAGATGAACCAGAGAATCTGACGGAGAAACAGACGAGCTATTGATGTGTGTCCTTCTGGCAGGTGGTGGAGGATCAGGTCTTGTGATGTTCCTGACCTAATATGGCCAGGTCTGGACTATCAGCTGAGAATCAGGTGCTTGCTAAATATTTAGGAGGATGAAGACTCATCATAAGGCTCGGCTCAGGGCTTCTTTTCCGTGTCTTACAGGAGTGGAACGTAAATTTACTGTACAGAACTTAAGTACAATTTTGATGTACTTTTACTTATTTCCATTTCATGCTACTTTAAACTTCTACTTCACTACATTAAACTATCAATATATTAATTTCTTAAAAGTATTAAAAGAATTACATGTTGTTTAGAAGTAAACACATCATTGAAATTTGTCAAATAATGCATATAATAAATATAATGTTCGGAATAGTGCCATTTTGCATAACAAGTAACTTTGACTTTTGATACTTTAATGACATTTTGCAGGTAAAACTACAAAAATGTGCTTCTACAAAAATTTTAATTTCCTATGGAGGACTAATGGCATATTTTTATACTGTGTTATTGTAAATAAGTAAAAAATCTAAAAAATACTTCTTTCTCTACTAGTGTATTACTCAATATTTCATCTGTATCTGTATCTCCCTTCATTTGTCTTTCCTGATATTCACTCACGCTCCCTCTCTGTCTTCTTTGTGTCTGTTGTCCTCTACAGCAGGCATCCTAGAGATTTTGTGTAGGAAGAAAGTATTTTGTGTGGCAGAAATAGTTTTTAAAACAAAGGGTTTCAGTTCTCTGAAAGGATTACAAGTGTTATTCAAACCCTTTTAGAATATATATATATAATAAATGGCATGTTGCTCATTTCCAAATTTTCATTGTTAATAATAACAAAATATTTTATCACTGAGTATTTCTAAGTGTTTATTACACAACTGTTTGTCCACTTACTGAGCTGATGGCTTTGACCTTCTTGTACAAAACCTAAAAATGTGGAATTATTAGTGTTGTGAACCTAATTAAACACCAACTTTTTGCTAATTTTAGTTAAACTAACCCCAATGATGAATGTAAAACCTCTCATACTTTAATTGTCTGTTTGTCTCCACACAGTTTGTTGCTGAATCCCCACTGATTAAATTCCACCATAAATGATTGTACTTGATGAAATGCAAGCAATTAAAGTAAAAGCCTGATCAAATGGTGGCTGACGGTCAGTCAGATATGCTGACATGTAATTGAAAATGTCCCCTTTCGCTTGCTCTCCACTTCCCCTGTTATATGAATCCATTTAAAAACAGGAGAGTAGATGATACCTCTAATCAACTAATTGATACAACAAAGACCTTGTCGAATGTGTGTGTTCAATAACATCTGGCCCCTCTCATGTTTAACACTAAATTATTCACTAGGATGACTTTTGCATCCAAGCTAGCTGTAACTTAATGTTTCAGCTACTGATGGACATGTCAGGCAGCAAAGGTTAAAGGTTAAACTAAAGTAAAGCAAGCAAAAGTAAACGTAACAACTTAGAGGCAACGTAGCCCGGTGTAAATCACAATTTCTATTTGTGAATATGATAATAAACAAGCTGGTACCTTCTGACAAACTGTCTCATCGAACATAAAGGACATGGAGCCTCAGTTTCATTGATCAGCTATAGCATTAAGCGTTATTACTCGTCAGGCTTTTTGGATCAAAGGCAATTATTCATAATTCACCTTTCCAAAATCCTGTGGTGTCGCTCTGTACTACAAAAGCAACAGAGAACACGGAATACAATTTAATGGATTACCATTTTTTCCTGTGCCTTATGACACAATTACCTTGAAGCTTATTTTCGAGGCGGGAAAAAGAGGATTGGGTGACAGAAAAATAAGGCGGATAATATGCTCTCTTGTATTTAACTTTGACAAACTTACAGGCTCAAGGCGTAACCGTTTCCTAGTCCTTTCTGTCATGCTTCAGAGAGTGGGAAGGGCCCTGTATACTGTAGCTACAGGTCATTGTTGCCATACAGATGAACTAAGTGACAATAATTGAGTTAAGAGGGGAAACAAATGATGTCATGAGTGCATGAAGTGGAAAGAGTTGACTGATTTATTTTCCAAAACAATACATGCCAGAGCAAATCAGTTTTATTGGGAGGTGCTGGGGGAGGGCGGAGGGGGGGAGCTTTGGTTCACTAGACTTCACTGCAGCTCCACGGAGAGTGACTGTGTGCACAGCTCCCCAACAAGACAATAAGTCACTTTTATCTGTGATTAGTGCTGTAAAGAGTGAAAAGTCAGGAAGTGATCAAGGATGTATTCAGATGTTTGACTTTCAGTAAGGAAAGGCAGCTTTATGACATATATGTAAAAATACTCCTTTACGAAAATTTTATTTATTCCAAGCTCCTCTTAGAGATGTTTTAACCCCTTGATGCCTGACTTTATTTACAAAAAAAATTTAAAAAACGAGAAACCAGTGCTTGCAAAAGGTTCCCAGGTACGTATTGAATATGGGCAAACAAGCATTGGGGGAATACATACGCTATCTCAGCTGCAGTCTGAAAGGAAGAGGTGTGATGCAAATTTGCGATAGTCGACGTTAAGGGGTTAATATATTCTATTACTATTATGGGAATGTGCAGGTTTGATTAGAGAAGCTTTTATGGAACAGATTCAGCACAAAGTCATGTGATATGTAACTCCACTACATGAGACACCGTCAGTCACACAACAGAAAACAAAACAAATGTATGAAACCAAAAACTGGCGTGTGGAACAACAACACGGGCCGTTAAACACAGTGCATTATATTATTATAGCGCATTTCAGCTAGATCTGTCATTCAGCCTATGTAACCAAACAACCACAGTGTCAATGAATAACAATTTTACTTCAAAATACTTCAGAGTATTCACTGTAAATCCGAGCATCTTTATGATTTTCTATGTGACTGCAGAAAATGAGACGCATGTCAAGGAGTGTGTGTTTCTCTAAAACCCTCTCCAAAATGCTCTGTATTGTAAAATCATAGATTATATCATTTTACAGATCAAACTATTTTCAGGTAACAGTCTGACTCATACATTTAACTACAATTACATTTTCTGCACACAATCATTAATTCTAATTCTGCTTACTGCAACAAGATATTTTAGGCCAGAAGCACACTCTGTACATGTTAATAGTGGTATAATTTCACACTTAAAACATCTTGTGTTGAAATGAAACCTCTGTCTCAAGCAGACAGCACAGGTTGGCAGTGTCACCGTTTCAACTCAAAGAAGAACAGTAATGATGTGAAACAGGCCTGAGACACGTGAAGTTGTTGACATCTAACTGTAGGGAACTCATTCCTCTCCAGTGTGGAAAAAAAACATAACAAAAATAGAGGAATGATTAAAGTGACAAAGGTTCTGTCTGCTCTTGTCCATATCTGACTGACGACTTCACAGAAGACTAATTGCATGGTGGATGAAAGTGGCCACAATTATTTCCCTATAATGGCACAGATGCATCCATTTCAAAGAGAGTTTACAACTTCAGATGGAGTCTAGTTAATTTACTTACTTAATTAAGCCTCAGTCTCAGAAAAGTCTTTGTTCTTACATGTTTACATTTGAGTGTTTATGCATTTGTGATTATGAATGCAACAATATAGACTTGCTCCATTCAAGCTATTCTCCCTCTCTGTCACTCTCACTCTATCTTGAAACCAGACCTAGCATGGCTGCTTTAAATGCAGTGCAAAAGATACATAACGACATTTTAAAAGCAATGCAAAGTTTGAAAGGTCAAAGGCTTCATATTAGTCACCATTTCCTCAGTGCCATGGAGATTGTTTACCCCCCCCCCCTAAAGTCAGTTTACATTTGATGCAATCACATCTGTTGAACAATTGGGCTGCGCTGCATAAAAAAACCCATTGTCCCAGTTTCAGTATAGTTGACAGCCGCAGGTAACTTCAGTTTGGGAAAAGTTTTCCTGTCTGTACGTGTGTGGTAAAGCTGAGGTTCTTGTTGTACTGAGGTAGAATATGACTCATAATCCCAGATGACTCATGTGGTGCGTTGAAGTCACACAGAGGTTCTCAATATACCCTGATTTTCATGCCGATCCAGGATGGGTACAGTGTTGATAAGGTTTCTAGCGTCCTCTTTTTGTTCCACTTTTTAAGTTTTTGTTGGGGGGGGGGGGGCTTAAACTGTGCTCTGAGAATTGCTTATCTCTGAAAAGCTTGATATGACTAACTATGTAGAAGAAACTAGAAAGTCTGTTAAATGAGCTCTTAACTGCAAAAAAGAAATACACTCGGTGGAACTAGCTTACAGGGATATGGTAGCTTTAGATATCATAGCAAATGATGCGCTGCAAACACAGTCCTTGCCTCAGGCCAACACGGTGACTAATGCATTTAGCTGCGATTAAACAGCCTATATATTTAATGTGAAAACTGGTCATGTTTTACAAGAAAGAAAAGGGAGAGCATCAAACTTGTGTTGGCTGAGAACATCATTTTAGCAGGTTCCAGCCAATAAAAAACTTTTTTAGGTTTATTTAATAACTCCATTTAAACAGAGCTTTTCCTTGTGTTTTCAGTACAGTGCAGTGCATTGTGAGAAAAGGATGATGCACTAATTTACTGTTTACTTGTTATTGTGGGCTAAGCTTTTTCCATTGTTCCTCACAACCCAATCGTACAGTAGAACAAAAGGATGCCTATAAAAGAGGATAATGTACGGCCAGAACATACCATTAATGTGTCCTCAGTCTTAGACACACACACACACACACACACACCCACACACACACACACACACACACACACACACACACACACACACACACATGCACTCACCACAATTTAAATAAATGTAATAATAAATGTAACTGCGTATTGTGTGTCTTTGCACTTTTCAAATACCATTGGGAAAATGCAGTTTCTAGGTCATAGCAAGGGGAAAAAAGAGCGTTAGAGAAATGCATTTAATACATTTGGCTTTCCAAAACAGCATGGAAGTGTGCATGCTGTACTGTATACGACGCATGATGATATGAAAAACAGCACTCTTTGATGTCCTTTTAATTATAAAACAGCCCCTAATGTGGTCGAATTTCACTGGATCATTAAAACATCTGAGTACATCCCAGAGTTCAATAATTGTGTATCTTGTCAAACATCTAATTATACTCTACGGATCCCTTTATTTTAAATGTGCATCATATTTGAGGCGACAGTGTTTCATTCAAATATGAGACATCTGTGTGGAAAGCTGGTCAGTCTCATATTCCCATGTGGACGAACAGAAACGACATCAGGTCCCGGTGTTGACAATGGACTCATTTATTGATGTTTGCTGGTGACATGTAGAGACAATGTTGACAACGGACTTGAAGGAGCTCATTCCCCCTGTAGTTTCAGGTCAGTGGCTTTCATCAGATGTAATGGGGGGGCGTTACATTATGAATGAAGAACCACTCTGGGACGATGAGGGTGATGCAGATTATTCATCCCTGTTTCCTTCGAAGCCACGTCTCAGCAGAGAGATTTCACACCAGAGGGATGAGGACTGTATTACTCAAAAGTGTAAAAGTAAGTAGATTACAGGCCGCAGCCGGCGACCAGTATCACCATCTGGATTATGGTCTGCATCAGGGATTCCCAAACTTTTTAATGTCAGAGACTTCCACATTGATATACATTCAGGCACAGGCTCCTGAATGATAAGATTTTATCTGAAGAAGCTTCTGCTGAGATTTTACGGTATTAAGTGTTGATATTGTATCACTTTATCTGTCCTTTAAATTTAACCTTTTTTTTTTACCTGGATAGTTTCTGAGTTGTTTTTTTTAAGTCCTGGCCAAAAAGACAGTAGGAGTTTACAGGGAGAAAAATGCAATAGAAAACGGCAAAGATGTAACATCATGTGAGTTGACTGCGTGGATAAACAAAACAAATGACAAAGGGATGAAATACAATGACAGATTGTGATAGGTACAGTAAACACTGTCAGTGGGGTGGTGGCATGATTGTTTAGTTGTAGGAACTCCTGGAAAGCGAAAGAGAAAACAATAACATTAAGTTATAAGGACCTTCTGGAGCACAATAGATGACCAAGGAAGGTAACATGGATCCTAGCTTGGAAAACACTGACCTTAAGATGACGATGATACTGATGATGTGTAGGTGGAGGAGCAGAAACAGAGATGATGATGAGGCGGTAAGAGCACCCTGGACAAGCGAGCTATTTAGAAGCAGAATAAATCTTTTTCATTTACTTTTAAAACACGGCAGTTTGTGGTCCAGGCCTAAACATGAACGATGTGCCAGGGAAGAATGATTGCTGCTGATCATGCAGTATGCAGGCTGCTGATGAGTTTAGCCTGACAGATCAAGTTATAGATGATTAATTTAGACACTGAATCAATGCGCACCGTTGGCTTCATCAGGGCCTCGCTGACCTTAAAAGCTTTCATTAGGTAGTGCAAAGCGACATATGTTAAAGGCTTCCCTGTTTTTGAAATGGTTAATTACTTTTAAAGAAAATGAAACGTCACTCTCAACATCTTGTCCTTTAACTCAAGATTAAACCAGACTTCCCTTACAGGTTTTTTTATTTACCATATTTCAGATCATTGCCCTATAGTAAATAAATAACTAGGCCAGTAAGCCAATCTTTGCACTCATATTTTGCAGAAATATCTCACCAGTGTCTGTGTCATTTGCTATCTCATGATTAGAAAAATGTGTGAGCAGCCACCTGAGCAAGACCTGGATAATAAACGCTGCTACAGTAGATCTTCAGTTCTGAAAAGCTCGAGTCTGATCCTGTGCCGTTTCCTCTCTGCCGTCTGATGGAGGTGCAGGAGGAAGAGAGAGCAGGAAGAAGAGGAGAAAAGGAGGGAGGGGCAAGGAGAGGAGAAATGAGGTTGAGCTCTGATGAGGATGAATAGTGAAGAGAGGAAGAGGAAAAAAGAGGAGGAGGGTGGGGTAAAGAGGGAGGGGGGTGGGGACTGAGAGGAGGGGAGAAAGGGAGGGGGGCCGAGAGGAGAAGGGTCTAACTCTGGCATAAAAGTAAATTCAAATGCATTATTCATGGCTCTCTGTGTCAAAATATCATTTACGTGTGCTGTGTTGACTCATGGGTCGTAAAATGAGAAGGACATGAAAAGAAAGAAAGGATGGAGGAAATAAACAACTCAGGAGGCTTTCTCTATTCTTGGCCTGAAAATAAAAAAAAGGAGCCCTGGTGCACTCCCTCTCAACTTATTAGGCATCAATTATTTATTGTACTCTCTGTTTACTATTCTTTATCTGTCTAATAAGCAGCCACCTTGTCAGAAAAAGTCTCAAATCCGTCTTCAAAGTTTCCAGGTTTGAAAGGGACTGAATGAGACTCTGGTGTATTTCACCATGCTAATGTAGAGCTATCTTAAAGAAAGAAGAAAAAAAAAACTCACCTCTTGTTATTGACCTTAATAACTCACACACTACATATGTGAGGGTGACTATTCAATCCCAATTTCCCGTCAATAAATATTTCAGTCTTCAGTTGCCTGCTTTAAATCTGGGCCAAGATAACCAGCTGTTTGTGAGATTTTTGTTTTCCATTTTAATTTTGGGGGATTTTCTGTATAATGAGTGCTTCCACTACTGTACCACCAGCAAGCCTCCCGTCTCTCTGTTTGGGACCATTAGCTTCATGCAGTGAGTACACTGACACCACAGCAGCTCCTACAGGTGGACGGCAGTACTACCACTGCCGTCAGTTCCAAACCTGTTAAATTACAGCATTAGTGGTTTCCAACTGGGAGGCAAGAGCGATGCTAACCTTAACACTGCAGAAAATTAAATTAATTTCTTGTAATCTTTGCTTTTTCTTGTGAATTGCTAGATTTTTTTTTAGGTCTCTAAAAAGCTAAATAAAACAGAAATGTACACTCTCACAAACAGCACTTTGTGTCTGACCCACTCATAACAACCGTCATGAAGGCTCACAAGCAGACAATGCTTCATTATACTTCGTGACACTAGAAAGTATGAAGTCCAAGATGTCAGTGAGAAATTTGATTAAAACTAGGCTATTTTGATTGATGTATAGAGAATAAACTTTTTTTTTGCAATTATACAATGCAAAAGAAGGGCTAATATATATATAAATATGTTATGTTATGTTTGCTACAAATGGATGATATACAGGTTTTCTTCTTTTACTTTTTTTAGAATATGTATGCATGCTGTGTGTGTGTATATATATATATATATATATATATATATATATATATATATATATATATATATATATATATATATATATATTCATACATATTCGGTATATGTGTGTGTGAGTATCCAGTGAGGGTGGGGGCACATATGACCTGCTCCACTTTTATTTTGATTTATAAGGCCGGTGGAGAGCATCATCACAAAATCGCTTCATCTTCTCTCCTTTATTACACCACATTTGTTTTCATTTTACTCCCAAGGCCTGGCTGAATACATTACATATTTCCCATGGGGCCGCGGAGCGGCTCCGCCGCCACGGGAGACAATGGGATGATGGTGAGGGATTTCTAAGCATGCTTCATCATTAGAGATATTAGCATTATTTTGACTTCAAAACATTATCACAGGATTGTCATTATTCTCGGTATTAGTGGGATAAGTAGACACATTTGTGAGAGCATCGGTCAAGCTTATTGGTCATAATAACAAAAGTAATAAATGTTTGAGCCAGTAAGTGATAACTGGAGACATTGCAAGTGTCAGGTGTCAGAAGGAACTGTTCTATAGGGCAAAACTTTAATTAAAAATCCACTATCTCTAATGGAAAATAACGTCTTACACTCCAACCTAAAATGATGCTTTCCAGCAGCAGAATTTTTTTTTTACTGATGCAGCTTCTACCTCAGATCCCATTTTTGATTATTTAAATGAGACAACCCCCCCCCCCCCCCCCCCCCCCCATCCTCACATCCCTCCATAGTGCCTAGCAGTCATTTGAGACATTTTTTGATGCCTGAGGGTAAAGTGGGACACAAAATCTGATTCAGGCCTGAGAAGATAACTAAGAGCAGAACATTATGGTGGAGATAATAAGGCAATTGGGTTTAGCACACAGAGGTCAATGGCAGGTTAATGCACAATGCAATACATAATTGACTATGGAGATCAGGGGGGACGGGCCTTGAGGTCAAGGGGTGGCATAGAGACTTGTTTTGGGTCAATCTGGAAACAATATGAGCAGGAGGAGGGAAATTATGCTCATTTATCATCTTTGTCATGTGACTTTGGCCTGAACAATTTGTGTTCCAACTGCAGGGGAATCCTACACAAACAATTATGTTTCCAAAACACTATGTCCCTTTTTGAAGAAGAAAACTGATGTTTTACATTCATTAAAAATCTCTTAAATTATATGTGTAGCCTTTTTCTCATATCCTCAAAAGTATGGTTTGCTTTAATATTTGCTGTTAGATCTTCAAGGTGTCACACAAAAGGTAGATATTGAATTTAAGAGAGCCAGTCATGCAAAAAAAGTGCAGTCAACTATTAATAATTGCTGACACGTAATCATTTTACTTCTTGTCAGCAATATTTCCCTTTTATTTGGTACCATTATGCAAGCATATCAGTTTGCTATTGTTCATCTCCATCTTCCATCTGCCAGTCTGTCTGTGTTGATAGGCTAATAGAAAAGGCACCAGGAGGTCTTGGAAATGTTAAATTTATATTATTTTAAATATTTTAAACTCTCAATATTTTCCACAAGCCCAGTCGTCAGATACCTGCTCAGTCTTTTACTTACAGTCATGGTGAACCATATTTTTTGCCACCTCATTCACACATTCAACATTCACAGCCCTCAAACTGAAGAAACTGATAGCATCTACATCATTTCAAGGACAGACAATAACACCCACTAGCCAAGTCTTGTTACATGAATACATAGCGGAAAGGTTTCCAGCAACATTATTCCAGGATTGAATTCCCAAGGACAAGGGGGGGGGGATTGAAACGGAGGGGTAGGTGCAGAACCGATGTGTTTCTAAGGTTTGGTGTGGTGAGAATAACATAAAATATTTAGAAACAGCAGCAAATTATGAAAAGACTATAACCTTGTATGTGTTCTGAGTGTACCTGTATATGCAAACACATCGGCACCCTTGCAAGTGACAGATATGTCATATAGTGTGTGAAAGTAGATCAGAATTACAACATATATTAGATCTTAAAAAGCAAGATCCCATTGGCTACTGATCTTGCTATAGGCAATGAGGTTGGACATGTAAATTGCATGGCCTCTTCACTCCTGGGGGTAAAATTACTCCTCATTGCTCACTGCACCCTGTATAATAAGCCACTGGATTCTCCTTGTTTAAGAGTTTGGGGGGATAGCTGTCAATCAAATCAAAGCCAGACAGAATACATTTAGTTACACTACATTGCAACATCTAAGAGACACTAAAAAGACACATTTCACAAAAAAGGATCAGATTTTCATCAATATATATATCCGAATTGACCATTTTGACTTAAACATTCATACTGTATAATGACAGTAATGCTGAACCAAATCTAAGGTTAGGAAGTTATTTCTGTTCAGCTGTAATCATGTTTCATTAGAGAACTTATTTGACTTGAGTAATAGGTTGGAGGAAGATTACAGTTTTTCTCAATTGCTTAAACACTATAAGCAGGCTTTTGAACTAAAATTTCAAAACCACAACTCCATTTTTCAAAAAGCCCACCCATTTCAAAACTCTACACAGAAATCCCTTCATTTCTCATTGTCGGCACGATGGGGTCATTCAGAAAGCACTAACATGCAATATTGTTCACTCAAGTCAGCACAGGGTGAGCTCAATTAGCCCACAGCTACCCAAGCAGAAAGGAGTCATAATTGATAACACACCAATCAGAACCTTCAATGGATAAAAGGGCCAGAGTCAATTCATTTAGTTTAGGAACAATGGATGCAGAGAATTGTGAAGGAAGAGGTAGAGGACACCAGAGAGGAGAAGGAGTAGGAGGACAAGGACGAGCAGTTTGAAGCGGAATAAGAGGTGAAGCAAGAGGAACAGTAGGAGTTGGAGGAGGAGATGGGATAGGAGGAAGATGAAGAGCAGGAGGAGGGAGAAGGAGGTGAAGAAAAAGGTGGAGGAGGTAAACGGAGGAGGAGGAGGAGGTGGAGAACGAGGTGGAGAACGAGAATCTCTGGCCTGTCCCAGACCAAAGGCAGGACGCTGGGGCAGAATAATTTGTTGTTTGGTGTGTTGTGTTGTACAGCACACTAAGGAATAAAAATGTGCAAATGTTTACATTTGTTATTTCTTTTGTGTTCATCATGTGAAAAGATTTTTGAGGGGGAGAATCACAAGCAACATAAGTAATAACCAGTTTTTGTAGTATTCAGTTTTTGTCTTGCATGTCATATCTGAGGGCAAAGCCTGTTTTTTCAGCAAGATTGAATGGTTTTGAGTGGAGAGCTTCATTTTGACCTGAAAATAGCATATTTGGGGAATTGGGTGAGAAGTTGTGGATTTGTGTTAAGATCTTTGAAAAAAAGATGCATAATTAGACTCGTGAGATCTTCAAGTGGAGACACCCACCCAGGGGTTATGAGTGGTATTGCATCTCCAGTAGATCACTTTGTTGTTCTCATTACAATCTAAAAAGACATTACAGAGACAGTGCATGGCTGCTAATGGGTTGAAAGATGACCACCTTTACGGTCACATAAAAATGTTTTTATGGTTTGCTCAATTCAAATTTTGAAACGCATGTACTATCCTTAAGTAATTCAATTTCCTGCTATTTTATACGTGTACTGTTTGTGTTCTACTTTTATTTACAGCCATAAATACTTACCAAAGGTTTTGCAAGTAGTTTAAATTATAGCTACATTTGGTGAGAATACCTTTCTACTTTTACTTTGGTAAGATTTAGACTTTTTAAGTAACAGAAAGGATCCTTCTTCTACCACTGTCCCTACTTCTTCAGAATAATCCACGACAGCATTGTGAACAGTTTTCATTGGAACTATTTTTTTTACTAATAGAAAAGTGGTTCATGAATCTGTTGCTTTAACCTGAAGGCTTAACCCACAAATGCTGACATATTGTGTTTTTGGCTGGCTCACCTTGACACAGCAGAGAAGACTGCATGCACTGGCACCACCTTATCAGGATCGGGGGACAGAATCAGATAGACAGTCCAGTCTCACAGCATAGGGAGCTCAGCCAGACTCCTCTTACATCAGATACATGCAAAGCTGCGTGCTGTCCCTTAAGGAAACAAAATGTAATTGTGCAGACTATAATTATCATGACTTATGGAGACAGTGTTGTTTTTCATGCTCTTAAGGACAGGAGTCAGATTTCATCTAGAGCAGGCAGAAGAAGGCACAACAAGCAGAGACAGAAGCTACTGTTCAGTTTGAGAACAGTGACAACTGATAAAGGTGATGATTATTTTACTGACCAGTACATGTATGGATAAGGACAAAAGAAAAGACAGTGTGTAAAACTGCTGAAGTCCTGGGAACAATAACCCTAAGCCTTCAAAGCTGATTTATGAGGACGGTGTAGACATCTTATGAAAGCTTCTGTACCCTTTACATTTTTAGTTTGAAGGGAATGAAAGAAACACTCTTTTCATAAGTGTGTAAACATCTTCGTCCTTTCAAAATGGCAAGCATATTTTGTCTTCACTTGGAAAGAGCCATAGTTTAATTGCACATTAACCTGAATGGAGTGTCTGCCTATCTCGTCCCTAAAAACCTGTCTTGTCGAAAGTGATGCTAACTTTAAAGGAACCATTCGAGTTGCCTGTCCTTGATATTCATGGCAAAGAGTAAAAAAAAAAATCTAGACAAGCAGTGTGAAAATAAACACCACAGTTAAACCTGACTTATTACAGTTTTTCCCAATTGCTTGAACTCTATAAGCAGGCTTTTTGAAATAAAATTTTTCAAAAAGCCCACCCATTTTCCTAAACTCTACACACAAATCCCTTCATTTCTCATTGCCTGCACCATGTGGTCATTCAGAAACCACTGACATTCAATACTGTTCACTCAAGTCAGCACAGCTTTGGCTCAATTAGTACACAGCTACCCAGGTGGAAACACAGTCAAAATTGATAACACACCAATCAGAAACTTCAATAGATAAAAGGGCCGGAGTCACTTCATTCAGTTTTGGAACAATGGATGCAGAGAAATGTGAAGGAAGAGGTAGAGGACACCAGAGAGGAGAAGGAGGAAGAGGAGGAAGACATGAAGGAAGAGGAACAGTATAGGAGGAGAAGGAGGTGGAGGATGAGAATCTCTGGCCTGTCCCAGACCAAAGGCAGGACATGTTTACATTATTTCTTTTGTGTTCATCATGTGAAAAGGTTTGAGGCCACACGTGACATTACTAATAATCAGTTTTTGTAGTGTTTTGAATTTATCTCACCAATGTGTAAGACTGTGTTGTAGTGTGTGTGTTTTTGAGGGCTTGTGTGTCATGTCTGAGGGCAAAGTTTGGTTTTTCAGCAACATTGAATGGTTTTTAGTGGAGAGCTTCATTTTGACCTGAAAATAGGTTGTTTGGGGTCTTGGGTGAGAAGTTGTGGATTTGTTTTTAGAGTTTCAAGAAAAAGGGGCATAATTTCAAAATAGGATTGAATAACTGTAAAACACATGATGAATATGAGCAGTGAAAGTGTTGTTTTGTCTTGGTAAGAACATAATTACGACACTGATAGTGTTTTTATTGTGCAACCTTAAGTGTCAGCAGTGGTGGACAGTAACTAAGTCCATTTGAGGTAGGTACATGTACTTTACTTAAATTTTATCTTTTCATGCCACTTTCTACTTCTAGTCCACAACATCCAAGGGAAATATTGTAATTTTTACTTGACTACATTTGAATAACAGCTATGAGCTAAGAGTTTATAAAATATATTTTTTTAACTACCCAACAGACAGTTGGCAGAAAAACTGTTGAGGTTTGGACTGTTGTTTGTTTTTTTTACAAACAATCAATCAATTAATGGAGAAAATAATTGGCAGATGAATTCATAATGAAAATAATTATTTGTTGCAGTCCGATACAAAATAGTTCAAAATGAGCTCCAACTACAGCAATAAAATGCTGCTTTTACATTAATGCATGAGTAACAATAATCTCATGATGTAATATATACTAGTATAACAGTCTCAGGGGACATTTTTCTGCATTGAGTACTTTTACTTTCAATACTTTTGATACATTTTCCTGATTAAACATACTTTTACTTAGGCTAAGTAACATTTTCAATGCAGTACTTTGCAATGCTTGTACCAAAGGATTTTTACAGGGAGGTATTACTGCTTTTTCTTAAATAAAGGATCTGAATACTTCATCCACAACTGAGTATCAGCGAGGATGTAACTAAATCACCTTCCATTTCAAAGCTTACATGTAACTCCTGATTATGCCAATAGATGGCAATACAGGGTCAAACTGAAAACGTTCCATACTGTGTGGGGGATTTTTGGAAAATAAGAAGATACAATGAATCTCCCTTGTTAATTACTATACAAGGTTCTTTGGGAACGATCTTTGATTGTTGCATACTGTACAAAAGCCTCTAATAAAGGTTTGAGTTCAAGGGATATTTTGCATAAAAAAGACAACCTAAACCACAACACAAGGAATAAAGGCAACACAGACAGAAACAACAGAATATGCAGCACACTTATAAACTTAAAAGAAAATGAACAGCAGCACTGAGGTAAAGAAACCTGATCAATAAAATCTACAACTGATGTTTTCATAACCTTGTCACATCCCAATCATCAACCACACATTGGGAAAAGTGGTCTGCTGTCACACCCCATCCCATCAAAAAGATCAGGATCCCCGAAGTGCAGAGGTGAGAATGTAACTCAACAGGCACAAGGACCCAGCATCCTCTGACTGGGCTGCTCAGCCTGCAGGTTGTGTCCTGGGGTATTTGTCCAAAGTGGAGTACAATCTTGTGCGCAAGAAGTGAACATGGAGAAGCACTGGTCGGCAGTTTGTGCTCTGATTTTTACACTCGGTGCATTTCTGCACTTTAACATAGTATTTGCTGCAGAAGCTGGCAATTTAACAGGTACGTTTGTTTTGACTGAGATGGTAGCCTAATATTAACAGTAATCTGCCAATTTACTTTTGATTTATGATTGAGATTCAGAGATTCTTCCAAAGCTGCCCACCTTAATGTTGTCCCATCACATAAGGGGTGTGTGTGTGATGAAGACTGTCCTGCAGATCACAAATGCTGTGTCTTTGACTGTGGAGCTGTCTGTGTCCCACCTGCTCTCAGTACGAGTCACAATGTTTGACTTTTGTGTGCAGCTGTTTAAGCTTTGGTTAAATCTTCTCATTGACTGAACTGACGTGGAACTCAAGACAGAGAGTTCTTGAAATCAAAAGCTGATGTTTTCCAGAGTTTTCTTTTAGCCCTCTTTCTTTATATGATTTTCTCTATTCCCTTCAGCTAAGCCAGGAGTGTGTCCTCCCAAGCAAGGGGACCTCGGGCTGTGTGCTGAATTTTGCTCTAATGACAGTGACTGCCCCAAAAATGAGAAGTGCTGCTCAAATGGATGTGGACATCAGTGCATGACACCTTACACAGGTGAAGCTGAAGGTGGGTTGAAAGTCCCCTTGATGTTGTCATGTATTAAAGTTTTCTCAATTTATCCGTTGTTCAACTACCTTCTCTGCTACTGTGAAATTTGTGCTATTGTCTGAGTGAAAGTGTGCCACACGTCCTCTTCGGCATATGAATCAACGAGTGATGCAAGAGTATGTGTCCAATGAGTGTGCGTCCACTTCTAAATGAACTGCTCTGCTGGCCATGCATGTAAATAATGTGTTTTTTTTTGTTGTTTTTTTTTGATAACCCCATAACGTTTCACATAAGAACGTCCTTGTTTTACCTCAATGGGTCCAAAACTGATCCACTCCCATATTAGTGAAGTGAGGCAAGTCTGGAGTAATTCTTTCTTTCTGGAGATCAGCCATTTTTTGATTACACATTTTTCCTTTGTGACACTTGCAAAAAGCACAACTTCACAAGATGTTCCTTGCTGCTGCAATGGCATGACTGATTCAGTATTTTTCTCTCAATTTGGAGAGGATGTAATTTCTCCCGCCATGCCTCATCTGTTCATGAACATTTTTAAGAAATAACATGGAAATGTGCTGATCTTTACACAGGATCACTGGGTGTTTGCTCTCTTCGGGCATTGCAGTCCTGGACAATCTTCCACCTACTCTTAACCATCCATCTTCTAGAACAAGATTCAGTTAGTAGACAGGGCTACTCCTTTTTACAAGTTTCCCTGTCCTTAGTGCACAAATCTCATTGTCAAATCTTTCCCTCTGACAGAACTGAATGATAGCGTTTTCTGCTGCTAATAGATCCTCAGCTGATACATTTTCTCGTCCCAATGTTCCAATGATGTTTTCCAGAGTTTTCTTTTAGCCATCTTTGTTTATATGAATTTCTCTTTTCCATTTAGCTAAGCCAGGAGTGTGTCCTCCCAAGCAACGGGGCTTCCGGCTGTGTGTTGAACTTTGCTCTAATGACAGTGACTGCCCCAAAAATGAAAAGTGCTGCTCAAATGGATGTGGACATCAGTGCATGGCACTGTACACAGGTCAGTTATAAACAAAGTGGTAAAATCCCTCAAATACCACTCCAATAGTGTTTGTATAACCATTTGACATTTTCTTTGTTATCGTACCTCTACAACTGAGTGTGTTTTTGCGTTTGGTGTGTCAGTGAAGCGGATCCGCTGTGCTCTGCCCACAGGGACCCCCATGTGTGCGGAGTACTGCTATCATGATGGTCATGGTGTTGGCGCACATTTTAGTTGTTTCGCATGCGTGCTGTTTCCTTGTGACTTAAAATAATAAAATAAGGCAAAATAATAAACGTTCAAAAGTTTGAACTTAAAGTGGGATATGCCAACCCATTAATTAACATAACGAAAAAATAAACATTTCTTCAACAATAAATTTAACTGAAGTCAGTCCACATAATTACACAGAACTGAATGATAGCGTTTTCTGCTGCTAATAGATCCTCAGTTGATACATTTTCTCGTCCCAACAATTTCTGGCTTCCAACATTTACTTGTCAACATAACGAAGATCAGCTGTTGCAAACATCACAAGTTGCTTACTGCTTTGACTCATCTCCAATAGAGCCTTCTTGACCTTGAGTAACCATGCAACTGCAACCTTCAACCTTTTCCAATCAGAGTAATATGTGATGAGTCGATCAATTGCACTATCCTCTTCAATAGTTATTGTGTTTGTAGAGATCTCTGTTTGACCTCTGGATCATCCTCTTCCACTGTGGACTCTGTATCCATGTTTCTCTTGCCTTCCACAGGACCTCTGGAACTGATAACCACGTCTTGCTGTTCAGAAGCTTCTGGACTGTCAGTCTTCTAGATGCATCATCTGCTGCATTTTGCGATGTGTGAACACAGCGCCACTGTGCTGGGTCTGAAGCTTCCCTTATGACAGCTATTCTGTTGGCCACAAATGTTTGAAATCTTTTGTTTACATTGCTGATGTACTTCAAGACTGTGCTACTATCAGTCCAGAAACAGGATCCTGGCAAAGAAAGCTGTAACTCTGATTCTACAGCCAAAACAGAAGCACTGAGTTCCATACGAGGGGTGTTTACGGTTTTAAGAGGTGCAACCCTTGCCTTTCCGAAGAGAAAGGAAACATGTACATGACCTGGTTTGTTCTGTAACCTCAGATACGTTACCGTAAAAGAAAATGAACAGCAGCACTGAGGTAAAGAAACCTGATCAATAAAATCTACAACTGATATTTTCATAACCTTGTCACAACACAATCATTGAGCACACTTTGGGAAAAGTGTGTCTGCTGTCACACCCCATCATCCCATCAAAAAGATCAGGATCCCCGAAGTGCAGCGGTGAGAATGTAACTCAACAGGCACAAGGACCCAGCATCCTCTGACTGGGCTGCTCAGCCTGCAGTTTGTGTCCTGGGGTATTTGTCCAAACTGGAGTACAGTCTTGTGTGCAAGGAGTGAACATGGAGAAGCACTGGTCGGCAGTTTGTGCTCTGATTTTTACACTCAGTGCATTTCTGCACTTTAACATAGTATTTGCTGCGGAAGCTGGCAATTTAACAGGTACGTTTGTTTTGACTGAGATGGTAGCCTAATAGTAACAGTAATCTGCCAATTTGCCTTTTATTTATGAAAAAAGTGCATGTTTTTTTTCATTCTAGAAAACCTTTGTTAGCTATCCTAGTTATCACAGCTTGAACTGTCTCCTTCTCTGCTTCACTGCCTCTTTCTCTCAGTGATCCTTCCAAAGCCAGGCCACTGCCCACGTCTCCTTAATGTTGTCCCATCACATAAGGGGTGTGTGTGTGATGAAGACTGTCCTGCAGATCACAAATGCTGTGTCTTTGACTGTGGAGCTGTCTGTGTCCCACCTGCTTTCAGTAGGAGCCACAGTGTTTGACTTTTTCTTAAGTGTGCAGCTGTTGCTTAAATCTTCTCAGTGACTGAACTGACGTGGAACTCAAAAGAGTCCTTCAAATCAAAAGCTGATGTTTTCCAGAGTTTTCTCTTAGCCCTCTTTGTTTATATGATTTTCTCTTTTCCCTTCAGCTAAGCCAGGAGTGTGTCCTCGCAGGCAATGGGGCGCCGGGCTGTGTGCTGAATTTTGCTCTAATGACAGTGATTGCCCCCAAAATGAGAAGTGCTGCTCAAATGGATGTGGACATCAGTGCATGACACCTTACACAGGTCAGTAATAAACAAACTGGTAAAACCTCTTTAGATACCGCTCAAGTAGTGTTTGTGTGATCATTTGACATTTTCTTTATAATCGGACATCTTTAACTAATTATGTTTTTGTGTGTTAGTGAAGCGGGGCCGCTGTCCTCTGCCCACCGGGACCCCCATGTGTGCGGAGTACTGCTATCATGATGGTCAGTGTCCAGGAGAACAGAAGTGCTGCAAGACAACCTGCGGCCATGCCTGCAGCGAGCCCTGCTGATTGGATAGCCAGCGACTCAGCCACACGCGTGCACTTGCTTGCTTTCTTTCATGCACCAACACAGAAAATGTAATGAGAGATGAGAAATGTTATTATGATCAATTTTTCTAGCTTTTCAACTACATAGCAGCACAATTGACACACACAGCGTAGTCACACAGTCAGGAGAAAAATAGTTGGTAGGGTGCCACTAGGGTGCTACAAAAGACCTTAAATATGTTTGTATTACAACTTGAGTTTACAAGTAACCTTACATTTTGGTCAAGTAACAGTATTTTTGTATGAGTAGTAATACTGTATATTCTAGTATCTGCTATGTATTCTAATTTGAAAAGTACTGTACTTTTTGAGTTTGAAGCTATGGTGCAATTTGTATTTCTTCATATTTAAACAAATAAATGTTTGTAGAACCTAGAAATGTGTTATGTATTCATCACCTTGCTGGTCTGGAGTTTCACAGGTCTCTTTTTTTTAATGGGCTATTTAGGCAAGAGGTTGACTGAAAAAACAACAACAAATGATGATATATACCAAGAATGGAAAGTGGTTACTGGCAGAAAACAGCACTATCTAAAGAGGTGTCCAAGAACGTCTGCTGCTAAAAAGTGTACTTGTCTAGCTAATCACAAACATATGTGCTAAATAAAGTCACATATCCTTGAAAACAGCCTCTGAAGGCTGAGCCAGCAAAGCTATGTTCTCCGGGTCTGTTCGTCTTCTTGCTTGGAGATAACAGTTTGCAGCTGACCAGATCTGAACAACATTTACGCGGAATGCTGCTTTTCCCTTTGTTTTTGTTCCATGCTGTTGCCAAACGTGCAGGGGTGAGAATTACTGACCGGCCAAACAGAGAGACGTCTGTGTCCGTTCTCTCCGAGTCTGCCAGAAGTGGGGCCAAGTTTGTTTACACAAAAATGTGGACACTCGGTGAGAAGTAATACAGGTCCGGCTCTGCTGAAGTTTAGAACGGTGTACCTTCTTTCATAGCAAGTGCTTTAAGTAAAATGTTTATTGAAAAGGCAATAAAGGGCATTTTAAGTTATATATATATGCACACACACACGCATACAAACACACAAGACACTTTTTCTTACAGCAAGTGAAGAATAGACTAGGCAGACAGCATTCAAGGGGATACTGTTGTTATTGGTAAAAAATATATAAAACAAATGTATGGTAGTATTTTGGTGTGGTCATTTCCATATTTCTATTCACTATAAGACACACTGAAACTGCATTGAACTGATGAGTATATAAGTTATCAACCTGACAAACTAAATGCAATAAATGCATTTCTTATGAAGAGATCTTATGATGTGAGCTGCAAACATTTAACATTCAAGCATGCATCCAACAACTGAGTGTCATATGAAAGTTGGGTAAGAGGGCTGTTCCATTTCTATAGAAAAAGTAGTTCCATGATTTTTGCAAGCATGTGGTAAAATATATTAAAACAACTATAAAATGCGTGTCAGATAATCCAAAGGAATGAGGAACTATTAAATAAAGAGGATATACTTTAGGATGTTCTATAGTTACTCTTTCACAGGGTGTCAATTTATGGATGGGCATGAAGGCAGAGTTTTTTGTTATCCTATCATAACTGAGGTTGTTTTTGACATTTTGAGAGACTAAGTATGACTAAAATGTCATTTTATGACATTGTTCCTGGCAGGGAGATAGCAAAGAACAGGTCATGAACACAGTGTGAGAACAAAGTGACCGTCCTTTGTTTATCTGACCTCGGAAACTTTGTAAGGCCACAAGTCTCATTGTAGAAGCATCGTTTGTTTCCTCACAGTAACAAACTTCTTCAGAGACCCTGTGGCCTATATTATGATGTAGTGGAGTTATGGCTTCAAACATTCAAAGAACAAAAACAGTCAAACCAAAAAACTCTGATGCAGTTGCCATTGCAGCATACAGCACAGTAAAAGTATGGTTCTTTCTACTTGTTAGACAAAATTCTTCCAAGTAGACAAACTGTTCACATTTCCTTGTCCTTAGCTGGCAGGAAATTATCCCGAATACATTTATACTCAAAATAATTATTTGTCTTCTTCCATTTGAAAAGAAAACCTTCAAGTTTTAAAAACATTCATACCAGTGCTCGACTCTGTGCTTCCCTGAATATCACATGTTTACCAGTGGTTTCACCAAAAAGGAAAACTTCCTTTCTAAAGAGTAGTGGTTGGCATTCGTGGCCAGCCTCAGAGTGGAGGCACGCCCCTCATTTTGCGGATGATGTTGGCTATCCGCTTGGCCAGTCCTGGGCTGGGCTCTTCTATCTGGAAACTCCGGGTCAGTAGGTTGTAGAGAGAGCCGTAGCCCACGGCCACCACAGTGCAGGTCAGACAGATGACATTATAAGGCATGCTGAAGTCTGGAGTTGGCAGGTTGACCAGCAGAGGCTCCGTGTATACGCGCACAAAGTAGCTGGACTCCTCTTTACAGGGAAAGCTGCAGGGAGAGGAGGAATTCTGCTTATTTGACTTTCCAAACGAATGCGTTTCTCTACAGGAGCTCAAACAACACATGAATAAGTAGCAGCAACAAGCTTTTCCCACAGAAAAGAAACAACTCTATACTTACAAGCTGCTGAAAAGTGGGCGGTCTTGAGTGCTGTTCGTATCCATGGCGACAATGCTTGGTACAAGAGAGCTGATTACTGAAGACCTAAATGTTGAAGAAACAGATTTTAGAATAAAATCCTAAAAATAAATGCAAAACCCATAAAACAAAACCGTTCATCATTTTTCAAACCATCCGCTCTTATACCCCTCAAAAATCATACAACGCCTAAAACTTTGGAAGGGACACGAGGGTGGAAGGGACCACCTTCTTTCAGCAACCTCTGGAAACAGCAACTCTATGTGCGTACCCAACATAGAATCCGTGGTTGGGATCAGGGGTGTATTCAGTCCACTTGAGCAGAGCCCTCTCAAACTGCACTGTGACCTCAGTGACGGAATTGGGAGGAAGCTGGACCAGCATCTCCAGCAGGTGTGGCCTCACACGGTCCTTAGAAGGCTGGTAGTGGATGTAGCCTGGTGGAGGAAGAAAAACATGAGTGACCACTGATACACTGTTTTAATGTTTATCCATAGCCATTGTAGTTTTAGTAACTGGGATATATGAAAGATACAATGTGCCAACACTCATACTAATAATTTCATATAATCTAAATGCAATGTTTTGGAAAAAAAACCCAGCACCAAAAAAAAGACTTCTACAACAGCTTTCTTGAAAATATGACTCATGTTCTCCCCCTTCTGGTGAAAAGACGCATCTGCATGGAATTATATGAATCAATAATTCCTGTAAGGAAACTGTAACACATGTAACATCATAAACAATGAAAACACATTCATCAATAAGTCAGCAAAATAATATATGTTAGTAGAAGTACATTATTTTTCTTTACTAAAAATTTCAATATTTTCAATAATTAAATTATAAATATTTATAATTTAATAATTATTATTTTCACAGGTGCTCTGAGCAGTTCCACTTTCCATACAATGTTGAATGCAAACACTGAGAATCAGCCTCTTCTTGTCTTCAAAGCAGCATTTGTCACTGGTTAAAATAACTGCAAGGCAAACTTATAATGAAATTGTTGACCCTTTAGTTGCAGTTAAAATGTTAAAATCTTGCGCAGAAACTTGCTGCTTTTCACTCGTAACTCCCTTACTTCACTGACGCTTGTATGTTGTTCCTCAAATGTAAGTCACCTTAGATAAAAGCGTCAATGATAAAAGCCATATGACTAAATGTAATGTAAATGGACAAAGCCATGCTTCTGTTCTCCACTGTTACTTCATTGAAAACAAACTTGGTGTGAGTGGGAGATTTTTGGAAAGACATTTCTCCTGATGATGTTTTAAAAAGATTTGGGGGGGAAGTAAAGGTGCTCTTGTGCATATAATCCTGATATACATGTACAGTACAAGTTATATCTCTAACTTTTTGGATCACATAAAAAAGCTCTGGTTGATTTACTTAAAGTCCCCGAGACCCTGTACGCAGGATAAGCTGTTGACGATGGATGGATGGATGGATAGATGGATGGATTTACTTAAAGTAACTAATGAAAATAATTAACGCAAGTGTTCACTGCCTGTACACAGAAATGTTACATTGTCTCATTTCACTAAAAGTCCTGTGTAAAGCTGATCTAATTTCTATAATCTAGAAAAGCAACTAGATGTGTCATTCATAGTTAAACTGTTCCTTTTGTATTTGTTAATTTTGGGCCCTGATTAATATTTTGTGCACACAAACACACACATCCTTCTCTGCTTTCTACAGTGACTCACTGGGCTTGTTGTCCTTTCCCTTGCTCTTGACGGTGAGCGTGTGGATGTAGAGACGAAGATACCAAGGCACAGAGTCTAGCAGCAGCACAGGGAAAGACCTGTACGGGTGGTTGTTGTACATCAGCGTGTGAATCTCTCCTGTCTGCAGCCCGTAACCAGCCACATAACGCTCAGCGTGGAGCAGGGGACGCAGCATGTTACCTGCAGGCGGGGAGTTTGAGACAGAGAGGTTTAATGGTGAACCTTGTGGGATGATCTGTTATTGACCTCTAGGAACAAATAGGATCAGTGTCGCTTTGGTACAAAATACAAAGATCTAAAATATTTTGTGTGTTTTTATGTGAAAACAGTCACACATGTTGCAATCTGAAAGTGACTTCAGATGCTGCATGTTGAGGACTTTCGGTTCCAGAACAGAGAACAGTTTGCAAAGGAATAGACTGCACATTCATTGGCCAAAAACCTGCACAATTATTGAATAATGTCAAAGGAAACTTAAAATTAGTCTTGATGATTATAAGGCAGACAACTCTGAGAAAAGAAGAACAGCAGATACAACCGTGAGAGAAAACGAACAATCTGCACACAAATGCGGCTGACACATTTTTGTTTATTCCCTTATAGTCTTTTTTGCATTGAATAATTAAGACTACTGTAAGGCAAGGCAAGGCAAGTTTATTTGTATAGCACATTTTAACAACAAGGTAATTGTATGTTAAGCCTCATCCACAAAGCTGTGTGCTATGCTCTGCTGTTCTCACTTACCCTCGCTGGATTTCCAGCGGATCAGCAGGTTGAGGGAGCGCACAGTGCCAAAGGTGATTTGTTGGGTCAGATCGTAAACAGAGAAGGTTCGTCTGTCCCCCAGCACCACTGCCTGGCTCAGCAGGGGAGTGGCCGGGCTCACTTCAAACTGCTCCCCCTGCAAAATGATATCCAATTTCTCTTAGTCAAAACTATTGCACATCTCCATACAAAAAAAAAGGTATGTTTACACACAGTGTACTCACTATAACACATTGTGTATATCACTGAGGTCTAACAAATGTTCTGAATGCATTTCCTTTCTCATTTTAAATGTTTACTTGCGAGCAGACTTCTTCTTCACCGCCTTTGTTTGCACATTGAAGGATCCCTTGTGCTTATGCACAAGATCAACAAAACGGGGACCAGCTCATAAATAAACAGCTCCACAAATTGCCATTAAAATAACTCCACCGTGATGCTTTTCTGACTTTTCTTTTCAATAAAACTAATCCTCTTTTGCTTTCTGGGAAGTTTGCAGTAAGGGAAATGACTGAACGACAGCATATAATGTGGGAATCAGACCTGAGGGTTATCTGTGACGTCGATGTAGATTTTACTGGAGGAGGCCAGCGGACAAGATTCAGTCAGGGTCCGAGAGAACATCTTAAACAGAGACCACTCTGAAAAAACAAACAGCTTAAGTTAACTAAGGCCAGCAAGGCATGTTTTCTTCTACTTCCAAACACAACAAAGCTCAGAAACTCTGAACAAACGTGGGAAGAACATAAGAATGTGCTTTTTCGCACCTCGTTTGCCCTGCGAAGACGTATGCAGGTCAAAGACCACATTGAGCGTCTGTCTCAGCTCCCAGGATGTGGTTTTGCACTTCCAGTCCTGACACACGGGTCTGATGTGCACTGCCTGGGAATGAAAGCTGCTGTGGAAGAGCTTCTCGGACTTCAACAGGACAGCGAGACCAGCCTGCAAGTGCAACACGACCACATAAAGAAACAGACCAAGAAATTGAGTTAGCTGCAGACGGAGAATTTCTGCCTCATATGAGGTGTTCCGACACGTAAGATCATGGATGTCAGTCATGGGCATCATACAAAGAAGCACACATGGAATTTTGTGTTCTGCTGTGCTTTTTGAAAGAGACACACACACACACCTTGGATGCACATGGCAGGAGTTTCTTCCAGGGTGTCAAATTCTCAGTGCAAACAATCTCTCGTGGGAGGGTGGCATAGCGAAGGAAGCGGTGGTCCGTCACTTAAAGTTCAACACAAAAAACAGATTCAGTCTGTATGTAATGGAATGTGCAGAATCTGCAGCAGCACAGGTTGTAAGAGTTTAAGGTGTCTAATTACACTATAATACAGGTTTTTATACAGCCTCATCACTAGAGAGCTTTACAAAATGGAAAGGGAGATTAAAAGACCCTCTCTGTACCGTTGCCTATACCCAGCGGTTTGAATGACGCACTGGGCTGAACAGTGTTGGTGGAGTCAATGAAGTTCAGTGAAGCGCAGAAGATCCCAGACAAAACATTCGTCAGTTCCTTCCATGTGCCATCCACACTAAAAAGGGCAGAACATTTTACATTTTTCACCTTCAAAATCGTGTCAATGAAAATTCATGTTGTCATTTTCACTCAGCTTTGTTCCTGTCAAATATTAATTATAAACATCAACCTTCATCTTCACTATATTCTTTAGGGTTCTTGCAGTTTATGTTCAGAATGCTAATGTGCTATATATTTTATATTATTTTAATTTATTTTCCCATTTCAATAACTGATGAAAAATACTTCCTACATATAGAATAGTTAATTAACATTTCCCTGTGCCAGACCTAATGGTGATTTCCAAAACTCAACAGACACTGTGAATGTTTCTCCAGCCAATAATTGAATTGCACAATAAAAATGACTTTCTGCACATGCCCCTGGTTTATAAAAAAGTCTACCAGGCAGAGAAATAAGTTTTGTCTTGTGTTATTCTCCCTGTGATTAAGGGATTCACCTTTAGATTCTTGCTGTTCTTTACTCAGTACTCTGCCTCTAATGTGTACTGAGTAAGTTAATTATTTTTCAGTTTTCCAGTTACTATGACTTTTACCAACCTCCAGAGAACTTGCTTTCAGTCAGAGGTACACACCATGGGCACATAAAAAGATAAGCTAGTTCATGAACACTGCAGACCATGTATTTTTAGGCTACTGTCAGTGGAGAAGTCTGTATGTCTGCTTAGATGTTTTTCTTTGTATGATGATGAAAAATGGTCTGTCTAGAAAGGCTTTGATCTTTCTGTAGGACTAACACGAATCCCTGATGTTCACCACTGACACCGGTTACAGAAAATTCAAATATTTCTGCTGTCAATCTGGCACATAACTGAGTGATGTCAACATTGTTGATATCTGGCCAGTAAACCCAAAGGATTAGGGAAAACAGAATTTGTTTTAATCCACAAAAACAGAGCACTTATTTCACCTCTTATGCTCTGCAGCCACCAGAGGGCTGTACTCACTCTGTCACAGAGTCCTGGAACCAGACCCAGAGTTCAGCACCGGGAGGGGACGGCAGGAAGGGCTGCCCCCACTGCATGGTCCTCCAGTAGCCCTGCGTGAAGGAGATGTGCAGCTCTCGCACTGAGAACTTGGAGATGACCTGGCCCAGAGACTTGGGAAATAACCGGTAGTGGGACACTGAAAAACACAATATAACAATACACAGTTTAGGGTTAGAGTGAGCCCAAGCATTGTCAAACAATGTGTATATGACTTAACAATAGAAAAAACTAGGTATTTATGGGATGTGTATCAAGCCTGTTAATCTTCTTTCACAGTTTATCAGTGCTAGACTAGTGTGAGGCTGCGGTTGTGGTTAAGATAAAAAAAAGCCTGAATGAATAAACTACTTGTGTGTCCTCACTTTTATTTTCCAAAAATGTCTATTTTCATTTAAAGCAATCATCAGAAACTGTGGGGCTTAATTATACAGGAACAGATACTCCATGTTGTAAAGAACAAGGTACTTGCAAGTAAATATTTTCAGAAAGTCATCTCTACGCTGTTTTACTTTCTGATTGCCAGTGCATCAAGAAGTCACTTAGAAATCTGGATATTGAAGGTAACACCCAAAATATGTATGATACATTTGGACATGTTATCACTTCTTCACAACTTCCTCGGTCACTATGATAGCCAATATTTGAATGGACGGTATGCATTTCCAGATGCTTTCTATTACCATAAGAAAAATTAACACGTCTAGGACATTTTAGACTCTAAAGAATGGCATGTTTAATCACTGTTAACCAGTTAGCTTACCTTTCTTTCCTCTCATGAAATCAGTTTCCCACAGGGTGCGGAACTGGAAGCTGGCATAAATATCGCCTGAGTGCAGCGGTCTGATGACCAATTCCTCCTGAAAATCGTCTTTAGGCTGCGGTACTGACGGGGGGACCACGGTTTCGGGGGAAGAAGTGTCCTGTTTGTCGGTTGAAAATTCATCCGGAGTTGCCTCTTCAACCTCAGTTGCTTCCCACCGTCTCTCCTCCACCGCGGGCTGCTCGGCCGTCTGTTCCGCTGTTTCGGTGGCTGTTTGTGGATTATCGACCGCAGTGGCATGATGATCACCAGACACAGTCGTTTCTTGACAGTCTGCGACAATAAACACAGACAAACTACATATTATGAGCAGCACAGCCGAGTAGCTACACCTCTGAGATGCCATTTTTCTTCAACGGCGATGGTTCACTTCCGCAATGACGCGTCATCCGTGGAACCAGCCAATAGGCTGCTCCAACATGGATTCTTTGGCACTGACATGAACCTGCTTTGTATTAAGCGAAATGATTACATTTTAAAGATATTTCACGAGTAAATGCTAATATGGAATCATTATTTGCTTTATTCTAAGAAATTATATTAAAAAGAATGGTATTTTAATAAGTAATTTTAATGTGGATGGTAGCATAGGTCTTAATGGTGCTTTTCATGCATTTCTTGCAATTCTGATTTGGGGTTATATGCTTTTGACGTAATAACTTAATATCATAGTGTTTTTTAATGAAATGAACTGATGTGTGCATTCTTCTAATTACACAGCACGATAAAAACATAAATATCACTGATCAAAACAACTTTATAACAGCAAATATTGCCCACATCACCATTAGATCAATGTAGGTTATCCATTGTTGCATTCCGACAAATTAACCAGTTACAGGCAATGTGATACATTCTTAATTAAACTAGCCTATTAAAGTGCTTGATGGATTTAATCTGCATTCATTGCGTTTCCTGCTTAATACAAAAATAAAGCTTATAGACCTAAAATAAACGATGCAAGGGGGAGCATAACTGGATACTGGTAAAGAAACAGACCGACATAAATATTCAGTGTAAGCTTCAAAAATGTATCAGTTTGTGCAGCATGCATAGTGTGTTGAATATTTTGTCGTACTGGTGGACAGGGACGGGCATCATCGGGGGCATATTACCCCTCCCACAACCACACAGCATCGCGCGCACAGCCCAGACACACGCACGCACACGCGCCCGCACGCACACACACACACACACACACACACACACACACACACACACACACACACACGGAATTTCTGCTCAACCATGGCTCCCTGGTAGATGCTCAAAGCGGCTGTTGTCAGAGCGAATTAAATCTGCACTCGCTCGCTGCATTTCCTCCTGACCTTGCCTGCCACTGGTTGGGTTTTCAATATTTTATTCAGGATTCCTGTGCTCTCTCCCCAATGGCTACATCGGATGGACTAGACGGCTGTCTGCAACGAGGCAGATCTCAAAGTGACCCGAATATACTCACCGAACCGGGCATCGATTTGGCTCACGGCACAGGTAAGACAGTTCGCGTCATTGTCTGGATATTCATTTGCTATAATATAAGCAAGAGTATTTTTATGTTGCCGTTTCTTTGGGGATGCAGCGGTTTCCAAAAGGCATCCTTGCTTGCCCAGTGGGATATCAGAAAGCCAAAGGATAATTAGCGCGAAGCCTATACTTCCAACCTTGGACGTAAAATACAGACTAACACTGGAGCTGCAAATTGAAAATTAATGTGCCATATCAGCGTCTATGAATGGCTGCTTGCCCCTCCAGATTTGCGCCTTATAAAGACGCCTGTAGCTGGACTGTTACGGCTGTAAGTAGTATTTAGGAATTAGCGTGTAGGCCGTTTAGTATGACAATAACGCGTGCAATATTTACAGTATATTGCCTTCTGCATGATGCCAACCTCCCAGTTCAGCGCGTATATTTATCGTCACAAAAATCCGCTTGCATTTGTGGTCCATGATGCCAGGCTGAATGTATTTGTTGTCTTACCTAAGCCACCATTAAAGCCTCGTTATTCAGAAGACACGTTTTTTCCCCCACCGTTAGGTTTTGGTGTGTTGTATTTTGAAAAGACTCATATCTTTTTGTATGAAGCCTATAGCTCTGACCCAACATAATGCCAGCTCTGTCACCCACACCGCCCTTCCCTCTTCTCCATACTGAACTGATCACTATTGTGATCAATGACCGGCATTGCACGTGACATAGGCTATAGGTGGAAATACCCCCAATTCAGCACAGCCACGCGCTCACAAGAGATTGGCTTGTCACCCCGTGGATCCTGCAGGTGTGCTTTGTAACATGGAGCCCTTGTTCATCTCCTTCTGTTAGTCATCCCTCTGCATATGGAATAATGAATTGATCTTTCATTAATAAGAGAACACCAGAGAGCAGTCACGGTCTGCACTTCTCTGATAGACTCCTGCAAATACACTTCATGTGGCTCTTGTTGTGTTTGCTGTAAACAGGTCTTGAATTAACATTATACCTTCAGTGCAAATGCATGGTTTGATTTTTATGTAAGCAGGCTATTTGTGGTCACGTTGTGTGGGCTTGGGAAGAGTCATTGTTCACTCCCACACATGGTGAGTTTTACGAACATGAAGAATGCTTGACTGAATGATTCAGAAAAAACCCCACTATCATTCACCTTTCAACTACAACCTCACAAATGAGGCCCCAGTCACACCTGTCTGCACTAATTAACTGGCCATAGCACATTTTTAATGGAACCTTGCTGAATTCAACCCTCCTATGGATGATTTAATTCACACATAGGTGGATGTGCTAATGTCACACTGGGTCTTTGACACACCTGAATAAACAACACAGCAGCTTGGCAGATTAGCCATGCCAGTGTTGAGAGCTAAAACTACATTCAGTATCAGCCTCTTAAATTGGAATAACCACAATTGCATTACTGTTTAAGATGTGAATATTCCATACAAATGGAAGACAAACAGTAAGTACAGTTGTCACTGCAAGGACAATGTCAGTGTCTGGTGACCCAAAGTACACAACATCGCCCACCCCCTGTGTGTGTGGATCATCACTGCGCTAGCGTCTGGGACACCAGTCTTTGCCAAAGGATTACTTTGGCGAAGACTGCCTCCCCCCCAAACACAGTGGCCCATGCAGCTGCAGAGGCTGACACTGTATTCACCCACTCAGCACTGGAGAGAAGAGTCAATAGAGACAGCAGTTACAGTTGACCATCACAGAGAATCAGGGCAATGTTTTGTCTTGAATGAAGTTGCTGTAATCATACAGCAGGAGCCTCAGAGAAGTCAGTGTATGTCTCATTTTAAGTGTTTAGATTTGATGTTTTCTCTTATTGTTTCTATCATTTTTTATTCTGAGAGCTTGTCTTGTGGAAACAGGATGGATACACCCTCTTTGAGCTTCTGACGTATGAACAATATTTCATCGTTATTTAGGTGTATACGTCCTGTGAAAGGAGCAGCTGTATAAAAACGTGTTTAGTCAGTTTGTTCAGACAAGGGCCCTTTAGATTCTCCCACTAATAAAATGTCACTTTCACTCAAACTTCCACTTAGTCACTGCAAGAGTGTCGACCAAGGTAATGGTGTGGAGAGGACACCTTGAAGCTTTGCGGACACGGTGCGTGTCCAAGCAGGGCTCTCCCTGTGGCTTCATTCCATAAAGTAATTTAGCCTGTCCTATAGAAAGATTTGCACAGCTAGAGAAGCACTAGTGAGGAAGATTTAGACGTAGAAGTTTGGAAAGAGTTACATCCGACACATATCATAGAGAGTAGAATGGGAATAGCAGTACAAATTCAGTATAAATACACAAACACAGCGCCGAGATGGTTGCAACTAATGGTTATTTCCATCATCACTTAACTTGTTTAGCTGTTTAAAATTTGAATATTAATATTTTAGTCCATAATATGTCATCATAAGAGTACAATGCTGCACATCACAAATTCCTTAGAGCCAAAGAGGATGTCCTCAGATCGTTTTATCCAACCAACAATCCAAAACACAAAAATATTAATTTTACAAATACATGACACAGAAAAAAGCAGCATATGTTACTGCTTGAGAAGCAGGCATTTAAGCTTGCTAAATAATGAAATGAAAAAAGAAATAACCAAAGTAATTGTCAAAATACTTTCTAATCAACTATTTGATTCAACTAATAGTTTCAGCATTAATGTATGTACAAATGACCAACTACTCCTTTGGTGAAAACCCTGCATACCACTGCAAAATCACTTTTCGTGTGCCTTCCGTCTTGTGAAGTCAGCCAGCAGGGAAAATGACAGAACAGTGTCCCTCGAGCTCCCAGGAATTTGACATCTTGCTCAAGGCGACTTCAACATGGTGGGTCTTCACTCACATAGCAGCGTAGACCCATCGGACCCAATTTGTTCGGTTATAGGACAGCGTCTCTTACCACCAGTGCTCACTGATCAGTGTTTTTTTTAGGTCTCATCCTCCTCCGCCGGTCTTACTGATACCTGGATAATCCTCTCAGATCTGACATCAGAAGAATCTCTGAGGATTGCAGGTCTAAGTGGAGCCCCCCTAATGAACAAGGAGACATATCACACCCTGAGAAAGCTGATATCGAGCCGTGGCGATGACTCACCCCAAACCAGAGCAATGCATTGTACATAATACCTCCCCTATGCTCAGGCCTTGATGAGTAAATATATAATGTGCCCCCCATTTAAAAAGGATTTGTTTAAAATGAAGAAGTAACAAAGTACTCAAATTGGCATTAGAGTCACAGGAAATCCTTACACAACAGTAATGCATAAAAAAGTACAAAACTGCACTTTGTGCACACATATTTTACCAACCAACTTAACTGATGATAAAAATATATTGGCTGTGGAAATGGTAGTGATTCGTTGACACTTTAAAGACCACTGAGAAGGTTGACTCTCATGTCCGCTAAATATGAAGCTACTGCCAAGAGACAGTTAGATTAGCTTAGCATAACCCCTTAACACAGATTGTTGCCAATTTGCATCACACCTCTTCCTTTCAGACTGCAGCTAAGATAGCGTATGTGTTCCCCCAATGCCTGTTCGTGCATTTTCGATACGTACCAGGGAACCTTTTGCAAGCACTGGTTTCTCATTTATGCCTGTTGTCGCTAATTTGCATCATACCTACATTATACCTCAATTTATTTATTTTCTATGTTCTACAAATTAACAATTGCCCCTTAATTTAACATCAGCTTGAAAGCAAATGAAAGCAGAAATCATTTGTGAAATGTTTTTATTGTAAATAAATTCAGGCGTCAAGGGGATAAAGACTGGAAGCGGGGAGAAACAGCCAACCTGATTTCTGCCCAGTGGTAACAAAATCCGCCTACTAAAGCTCACTAATTAATACATTGTTTGTTTAAGTGAAGTAAAAACGACATTATGTGCCAGACTGTTTCCTCGTCTGACCACTGACGTCCTGAAGTATCAGGTTGACTGTCAATTGGTCTTAAGGCAGGCTACCTGTTTCCGGTCCTTGTGCTAAGCTAAGTTAGCTGGCTGCAGACTGTAAATTCATACCGTACAGATATAGAGTGGTATCAATCTTCCCATCTGACTTTCAGCAAGAAAGAAAATAAGCATATTTCCCAAAATGTCACACTTTGTAAAAATGTTTTGCAGTTATTAACGGACAGGCACTTAGTCATCATGTTATTGTGCCATTACAACACTATAGTCCTAAACTACCTGAACCAAAGCATGTCAAAACCACAGAGAAGAAATAATGTTATGTTACATTTCCTGTACCATTTCACTTGAGCTACCGTTGAAGATAATGTCAGAGGTTGTAAAAATTGAATTTGACTTTTGGCTGTGGATTTGTACATGCAAGAAGTGAGAATCTTTCATCATTTGATTAAAATAATCGAAGGAACACAAAGCAATTGCCAATAACTGTTTTATTAGCATAGCAAGTGTTTAAGGGGAGATTTAGAATTTAAAGTGATCTTTCCAATGCAGGAAAGTCAAGTTACACTATGAATTTGCTGTGTTGCCCTGGAAAGAACATTATCTCATCAAAGGGATTTTTAAAGAGGTGGTATTATGCTCATTTTCAGGTTCAAAATCTTATTTAGGAGTTGTACCAGAACAGGTTTACATGGTTTCATTTTCAAACATGATAATTTCTCTCATACTGCACATTGTTGCAGCTCCTCTTTTCACCCTGTGTGTTGAACGTTTCGTTTTAGCATGATCTTTGTTGGGAGTTGCACATACGCAGTTCCTAGTTAAGGACTACTATCCAATCAGAAGCAGAGTAGGGCGGGCCATAAGAAACCAGTAAACACGGCTCCGGTTTTGGGCTGGACTTTGGGCTTTTTCACTTTGCAAACCTGTTACATGCATAAAAAATATATCTCAATAAAGGGGAAAAGCCAAAAAGCATAATACCACCTCTTTAAAGATTGATCTTGAGATTGGGTGGGTATTTGATTTGAAGTGGCTCCAAAATGTGTAGCCTGTAGCACTGTTAGGTTGCAACGCAAATTAAATGTATTCTCACAAGAGCTAAAACAATTAGTCGATTAGTCAATCGCAAAAATGCCAAAAAATCACTGGTTCCAGCTTCTTAAATGTCAGGATTTGCTGCTTTTCTGTTTCATATTACTGTAAACTGAATATCTTTGGGCTCTAGACTGTTGGGCGGACAAAACAAAATATATTAAAACATGTTCTGGGAAATTGACATTTATTAGTATTTTCTTACATTTTATTAGACAAAACAATTCATCAGTTTTTTATTAAAAATAAACAGCAGTTTAACTGGTGATAAAAACAATTGTTAGGTGCAGCCCTAATTCCTACATTACAATTTGGGATTACTATTTGCTCTCACTGGCCAAGTTCATGTGTGTCATGCAACCTTGATTAAAAAGTACGTTTCCATCTCCCATGCTTTTTGAATTATCCTTTAGCTGTCATGAAGTTTATACTTCCTATTTTCAGTAGCGGAGCTGTAATTCACACCAGAGTCACGACTTGATCGTCATGGTCAACCTTAAGGGACTGTGAGTCAGGCCCCCTGTTAATATGCCTATAGCCCCAGGAGAGCTATGCATGCTCTCCTTCATGGTGCACAAAGGTCCCCACAGAGGGCAAGGAGAAACACTCTAGAGTCATCTAGAGTCTGAGAGTAGCTTCCTGTTCACCCTAACAAAACATCTGCCCTTACCATCATGAAATGTTTACTGTTTTTTTTATTAATCAGTTTAGTTGAGACCTTTAAAAGGAATGTGTATTTTAAAGCTGACACTTTAAGATAGTGATGCATATCTGTCAGTCCACGACTGCAAGCTTTGACCCGTTCAGTAATTTTATAGTTTACTCTACTTGGTAAGGATGAGTGATATGAATAAATTAATGTTGTTTTATAATGTAATAGTCATATATACAAATGGGAAACAAAGGAAAAATTTTAATAAATGAGTCTAAAAATATGATGCAGATACTTCTATACAGGGCATGATGAGTCACTGAATGGTATAATGAAAATGATGTGAATCATCATGTGGCGTCACCACATCTCAACCCCACTGAACTCCTACTGTATGGGAGATTTTTCAGCAACGTGTTAGACAGTGTTCTCTACACATGAGGGAGTATCTCTTGGAAGAACGTTGTTCATCCATCCTGTTGAGGTCTTGGAGAATTCATGCCAAGGAGAATCGAAGCTTTTCTTTTTCTGTTCTGTTTTTTTTTGTTTGTTTTAGCTTTTATGTGCCACCCATCTGACTATTGATTGCCAGGTTTCTGGAAATTAAACTGGAAATTTGTCATAAATAGTGAAAATAACAAGTTGGGAAGGTCTTTCTTTTGGCTAATTGAGTGTAATACATATTTGCACATACATAAAGCACTTTATCACAATAATAAATAAAATAAATCATTCAACATTGCCATGAAGAAGACCTGCTCACTGATTTGAAACACCGCCCACAATTCCACCAATTCCACCAGAGATATTACTGTACCATTGTAATATCTCTACTGGGTGACACATCTCTTCTTCACTTTCTCATGCTGCTAGTAACAATTTTTATTGTGTTATATTATTTATTCATCCATAAATCCATTATTTTTCAAGCAGTTGTTCAGTCTAAAATGTCAGAAAATTGTGAAAAGTAACTCAGTTACAATAACCATCACCATTTCATTACAAATGAGTGTCAAATGTCCAATCAACCCTCCAAAACCAAAGCTAATTCTCCTCTCTCACTGTAACATAACTGGACGTTGTACTAACTGTACTGTCGCATTGTGGATCCATGACCGCCAAGTAGTGAATGGGGATAAGCTGCATCTGGATGCCTTGCTGAGCTCCGCTCTCTGTAGACTCTCTTTCAGCCACCCATAAAAATGGAGCACAAAAATGACGACAGCAATAAAAAACCCTACATCATGCCTGCTCCCTGTGGATGCAGAAGCAGATTAGGAATTTGACAGTGTTTGAGCCATGTGTTGCTGCGGCTGTTGTTTGTGTGCATACACCTGCTTTGTCTGCGTGTTTTTTGGCGTGTGCATCCATGTGTGCATTGAGCTACAGGAGAACTGGCAGGTCTGTGCAGACTCAATGAAAACAATCAGAAAATCACAGCCGGAATATCCTAGAAGGCAGCTGAACAGACAGCCCTGTGAGAACAGGAGAATGAAGACCCAAGCAGCCCTGAACACCTGTCAGAGACCCCAGCATAAAGACAGTATGTAATGGAGCTATTTAGCTTTAAAAGGCTGAGGTTAAATGGAGTTCAGTCAGTTGCATGCACTATGCTGTGAAGGGTAAAGAGCTACGACATGAAACTCCTCTGGGCATTGAGTCTGTAGAACAGTGGATACATTTTTTGGAGGAAAGGGGAAGAAAAGGAGCTGGAGAGAAAAGGACAGGAGGCTGAATTAGTGAGGCAGAGAGGAGATGGAGGAGAGAGAAACGGCCTTAGTTGAATGAAAGCCAAGAAGTTGTCCTTATTGCTAACTGGCCGCGGTGAGATGATGAATAGTCTATAGGAGACCATTAACAAATAGGCATTGGCTATGTGGGTCTGATTTGGAAAGCTCCGCATGAGCTCCAGCACCTGGCCAATTTCGATGGATCCTATGTAGATCTTAATATGATAAAGTTAAACCAAGAATGCTGAATATAAATATATTTAATTTATATATAGATGCTTTACAATGTCTTTTAAGTCACACCTCCTAGTCATTGAGTTTGTAACATCCAGAGCAGCACATTTGTGACACTCCACTGTCTCTCTAGCGCTCTCTCTCCCTATCTCACACACAGAGACACTCATAAATCAGTGTATGCTCACACCTTTCCGTTGCCACAGTGTCCCTCTCTCCTAACGAACCTGCCAGATTCAGTCAGAGATAGATGAAGAGGGCAGAGGGGAGTCCTGGACCCCATCAACGATAAACGCTCCTGTCTGGGACAGAGAAACATAGGGGTCAGGCAGGAAGGAGGCATAGATTAAGGATGGAGTGAGAAAGAAAAAAGAGGAACCAGAGGCAGGTAAAGTTCTTTCACCTAAAGCAGGGGAGGTACGACGAGGCAGACTGACAGACTTTAAACTACCACAGAGATGGGAGAAAGTGGTGTGAGTCCCTCCATAGAGTGAATATTTGATAGGCACTTACGCTATTATTGAACATCTCTGCCAGCCTCTCCGGAGATGGTAAATTAAATGCATAGCCAGATCAAATAACTGTAATAAAAGGGATACAGTTATAAAAATGAAATTAATCGAAGCTTTTCATTGTGTTGTTGTGAGGGAGAGGGAGTATTTAGAAGGAAGGTGAGTGAAGGTTTAGAGATTCTTTGGCTGTGTTCAAAATCATTCATTCACTGTTCCCTACATAATAAACACGCACTCATGTAGTTTAGTGATTTTTTTATCGGGAAATATATAGGAACCAAATGAAACGCCTGGCCGTGCTTATGACAATACTGCTACAACCATATATACTGGACTTTTGTCATTTTTGTGTCAGAGCATTGGATTTATTGATTGCTGTTGGGATGTAAGAAATTCAACAAATATAACAAAATTGCTTCTGAAAGAATTGTCTCCCTTCGCTTTATCATGCAGAATGCAAAATCAATGAATGCAATGAATGACTGTTGTACTTGTATTGCCCCATGATATCAATTTTGACATTCATCAAAGCACTGCATCGTGGGATTTTTATCCAAAGTAGTACATATGCTATGGACATGTGTCTGTAATCATTTACGCATTTACGATCCACTACTTGTTACACTGGGAATTCTACTGTATGCAGAGGACTATATAGTGTGTCAGAAGGCAAAGTCAAAATTTCAGAGACTACTAAGGTCAGCTTACTCTCATCTGGCAGCAGTCTAAATATACCTTTCCCCCCCAGTCTGCACAATGCATGATGGTAGATAAATCTTAGTTAGTGACCATGAAATGTACATGTGTGCATTATGGGAAGTATAGGGTTAAATAATCCTTACTGGACACTCAGAAAACACTACACTACTGTTTTCATTGTTGTTTAATCTTTTAATCATATTTTTGGGTTTTGGATTGTTGGTGTGCAATTTTGGAGATGTCACCGTGGGTACTTGTGATTTGACTAAACAATGAATTGATTAATCCAGAAAATTATCAGCAGATTAAATGATGTCAAAAATGTACATTTGTTGCAGCCATATTATGGTGAAGACACTGTCTAGTGCATATTGAAAAATGAGAATTGCTGAAACAGCCTTCTACTTTTGTTACAGTGTGAGTTTGGGTGCATTAGGCATTTGAACACTCAAATAAAAGGGAATATAGTGCACAAGTGTGTGAATAGGGAGTGATTTTGGTCAGGAGTCTTTGTTGTAGCCTAGCGGAGTGAGTTTCAGCACCATGGACAGCAGCAGCCTTTGCATTGCAGCAGGTTGCTGAACCAAGCAGAGCTGTGTTCTGTGTGCTGATGAGTCTGTCCCGGATCACAGCCTCAGAAAGAAACCCGGCAATATTTTTTTTTCCTTTGTACCTATGATATATTAATGAGGAAAGCACATTGTGCAGATCCAGGCACAAATTCCATTTAATTTAATCTTTCCATACATCCATGTAAGCCCAAAGCGCCAATCCAATCCTATTAAAACTGCTATTAGAACTGGGGCCAAGCCTGTAGAACCGAGGCTGTGGTCATTATTGATGAGTGAGTGGCTTCTAGCAACTTCTTCATCAATACTGATTCATCATATGGCTCAAACCTGACTGCCCTATAATGTCTTTTTCACCACGGCAGCATCCCTCTGGCACAGAGCGGCTGCAGGGAAGCTTGTGTGGTCACACAAATGAATGTGTTTGTGTAACTGGGCAAAATCTTTTGTACAGTTTTTGTCTGCCATCAGTCCCAGACAGCTGTCAGAGATTCCACTGTAGGACTGATTAAATTTTGCTCTAGTCAGACCAAAATCATTTTCGAAACAGCAACATTTCTTTTTTGTCGACATAATTTCAGAATCCGGCTTGTATTATTATCTGTATGTACTTGTAGCCGTTTTTAATTGGACCAAAACATTACTTTATGAAATCTAGTCTAAAATCAAGGTGGGAGCAGAACCCTATCTTTAAATTACTATGGCTTTAACTGCAGTCATGACTGTTGTAATCTATATAACACACATCACATTTGCTAACTCTGGTCTCTCAGCAGATCCCACAGGCAGCATATTTGTTTGATCCCATGTCTTCCATGTTATGCATGAGATGGCTTTTGACATGGTCGTAACATGGTAAAGTGAAAAATACGACCAAGCATGTGAGGTCTGACCTTGTTTATATATATCCATGACAAATGAGGTTACTGGACAGTTAGCGCAGTGACTCGTGTCTATACTGCCTGGCGTCACACATTGAGATGTTGGCCAGCGTTCTTCCTGGCCGAGCATTACCTATTTCAGGTTCAGCACATGGGATCAACACTAGCTTTTTTGGACAAAAACATGGTGAAAAATGTCATGCTATTTTTACTTAGTTTTGTGTTTCCCTTGAGGAGTAGCAGCTTTGCACACACTATTGTACACTATGGTTCCCTGTTCTAGTTCTAGTTTCTACTGCTTAGGCAGTTGCATCAGGGTGTTTTGAATAAGCCCAAAACTGTCCCACACTTGCTTTGCTGCACACTTGAGGGAATCCAAATGTGAGTGGCATCCTTGCTGTGGGAACTTGTTTAGAGATTACAATGATAACAGTGGTGATTTGTGCTGTCCCTCTGTGCACCTTCCTATTGTCTTTCCTGCCTGGAGACCATGCTGTGCTCTCTTCCCTGCAGAGCGAGTGGAACTGAGCTATCAGCTTCAGTATCAAGTGGAAATAACAGGAACAAATTACACACCATTGCTCACCCACCTGACTCCTGATACTGGAGTCTATATCTGGCCTCGTTGACTGAAAGCGCCCACGCCCCATTGAAGACCCACGTCTAACTCACCTGTGCATAGACTTTGAGAGTACCGGCTGCTTCCAGGAAGCGATGACTGTTCACGTTTACATTTGCTGTCATCTTACGAAATTAAGAAAGACTGAGTTGGAGTTCAGGATATTATTCTAGGACACTTTCAAAACTGCTGATTGACACATTGGCTGCTGCAAGATTGAAGCCGTGACTTTTTTGTCGCTGGGAAAGTCTTTGTAAACACAAGCCTGCCTGCCACTTTCTTTGTCAGCAAAGTGCAATTTTATAATTAAACCAAATCTTTTGCAAGCAGCACTTTTTAAGATATAAAAGGAGCTGAATGAGTCAACATGAATCTTGCAGTTTGTTAGATTAATGTGATAGACTGCAGGAACAGCCCAAAGGTACGCAGGGTGAACCAAGACTTCCATTACCTGATTGGAAGGAGCTTTTTGATGGAATAGGATGAGATTTCTTATAATGGGAACATAGCCCAAAACTTAACTGTGGACTGGATGTCTTCCTGGACACATTCAGGGTCTTCTTCTTCCTCTGGTGGTTGTTGTTGGGAGAGCAGGCTGGAATGACGTTTTCTGAGGCCTGCCCTACTGTGTGGGTGACAGGAAAAGCACTTTTAGCAGGAACATTTTCGGCTCGCTGGGGGGATGTGAGGCTTTCACAGTTGGTCAAAGATAGTCTTTTTTTGGTTATAATGCAGAGGCGTGTCTGTGTGTAAATGTGTCATGTGTTTATGTGCTTGTGCTTGTGCTTGTGTGTGTCTAGGCATTCATCCGTATTTTCAGTAGTTCTGTATAAGCAGTGGTACCGGTCTTCAGCAAATTCTTGGTCAATACCTGTCCAGGCCAACAACCTTTTAAAAACATTTAAAGAGCAAAAACCAGTGCTGAACAATTTTTAAAATGTGCTTTAATTCAGTCCTTTTGCATTGTTTTTTTAATTAAATGTCTTATTTCTTCACCCAGCTAAAAAACTACTTACAAATGCATTTTTAAAAAAATACTTAGAGGCCTTGAACAGTATTGGTTATTTCACATGAGATTCCTGTATTTGTGTTTTTGTCTGTGCTCTTCTCACTGCTTTGAAATGGGCGAGGCTCAGTTAGGAAACGATGTTGTGTACTTCGGTGCACCAATCCCACTGTAGCAACATTTAAATCAAAACGTGATGACAGTTGGTGTGTTGTGTGCTTTCCAGCATTGTCAAGCAAATCTGATCAAACCACCCCCACACAGTTCTGATGAAGCAGATTAGCTTTGGAGTTTTTGACTGTTAAGCTCTTAATAAATGATTATATTTTTTTTTACTTTAACTTTGACTGTTATAGTTCAAGATAATAATGTTAGATTTTATTAGAATAATAAGAGATTTTTTATAAAGGAAAGGAAAAAGGAAAGGAACTATAGAACAGAGGGTGACACATCCTGACTATACTCTAGTATGGTCAAGCTCCAAAAACACCTTAAAACGCTATGCAACAAGTTTGTGACAAAGGCTCCAAGTCAAGCCCATGTAACCCTGATGACATCACAAGGGGTAATTATACAGTACACACAGTAGTACGACTATACTTGCATGATGACTAAACTACCCTTGATGTATAAAATCATTGCCCCATTAATACTGAAGACTACATCATTGCACCAACATTAGTATGCACTGATGAGGCTAACTCAGTTTTGACAGAACAGTCATTAAGAACCTTCCAGTGATCACCACCAAAATCTAATCAGTTTGTACTCAGCCCAACATCTACAGCAGATGTTGAAATTAAAAGTGACGATTGAAAACAGCCTTTTATCTGATCTTGAGAATGAACTAGATTCTTGGTTCTCTTTGTTGATGCTGCCCGCTAGTCCTCATTTTCAACACCAACATATGGTAACAAACAAATGCCTCAGGCGTTTCCTATTGGTTGCAGGCCTCACTGACATCATTTCACTCTCTTGATGCCAGAAGCCCACGCGCTGGAGTTTCACACTTGGCCTGTAATCATGTTGATGAACTTTTGCAGACTCACATAGCCTTATGCCATGATACCCTGTTTTCCCAGAAATGAGTTTCATTCCCACAAAAACATTATAGAACGCAACATATATGTCAGGATGAGTCATTTTAACACATTTAGCTTTAAGGAGCTAGATTTGGTTTGTTTAGGACAGCTGTACAGCTGGACAGCTGTGTGTTTTCTTTCTCCTTTAATGTTAAAAATTGAATTCATGGTAGGTTGTTAAATGAAAATGTTGTACTATTCTTTCCCCTCCTAATGAAGTACATTGTTGTTTGAAAAATGGAAATGAACAAAGGTAAAAAAAAATAAAAATACAAAAACAAGGACATGACCCCAGTGTCCTCATTGGTGCTCATGGTCCTTCGTCTAATTAATTAGGGTTGTAGAATTGTCCAGTATGTATTTTATAATTAAACTGACCTGAAGATAAGAAAGATCCTTTGCTTATTAGTAATTGTATTATTTATGTATTGTTGAAACACAGTTGGATGGGATGAATATTGATAATCATTGGATATGCAAATCTGTACATGGGGGAAAGGTTCAGAGCAGTGACAAAATCCATCTCAGAAGAAAGAAAGCTTTATGAGACAAGGATTTTCAGATATTAATAATGTGGGTCTTGGGTGGACTTGGCTCTTTTTAGAGCCTGATGTAGTGGATCAACACAGATCCTGATAAACAAAATTGAGTCATTTTGTTTCTCTCTGCTTTTCCTTTATTAAATCACTCCATACTTGACCACTTCCATTCTGGATCTCACCCTTTCTCTGTCATTCATACTCCTTTCATTTTATGTTTCTTCAGCCCTTCTGCTTTTCACCTGCATGTCATTAGCTGTGTGCCGTGGCTGTGGCTGAGCCCCTGAGGCAGCGGGGCTACAGACAGATGGCAGCACAGTTGTAAAGCCAGGGGGGTAAAGTGAGAAGGTTAGCTGGCGTGGCAGCGGGTAAGGAGGTGGTCCATTCAAGGGCACATTATCAGTTGTCTGGGTGGAAGGAGCAGGGTGGCTTAAGCGAGGAACAGAGGCTCTGTGGGGCCTGCATGGGGGTCAAGGGTCGGTCTGATGCTGTTTATAGCTGTGACGAGACCACTGAGCCACACATACAGTATTCAACAGGAAAGGTTGTATAATGATATATATATTTGTTATTGGCCACAGGTTTGGTTGCTTGGCTTGCTGCAGGTATGTGTAGTAACAGGAGTCTACGACTATGCTAGCAGCTGTGTGGTGCTGTTTAGACACATGGTGCTTCAATCAAAATGCTAACGCTGACATAGCAACATGCTCACAGAGCTACAATGCTGATGTTTAGCTAGTACGAGCTGTGTTCAACACTTTAGCTTTGCATGTTAGCGTGCTAAATTAACATACTAATATGCTGTAATATACTGTAGTTGAGACATTTCACTCAAAAACACAAAGTGTTTCACAGTTCTGTGATGATGAAGAGGAAAAGTCAGGGGATCACCAAAATTCCTAGGATTCATCCTCTGGGAACCTTGAATGTCTGTGCCAATCCACTTGGTCTGTGTTGAGACATTTGACGGGATTTGTGAAAACATAAGCTGCTGGTGGCGCTAGAGGAAAAGTCAGAGCATCACCAGAATCATTAGCATTCATAATGACCTACTGACAGGATTGTGGGCACCGTGAATGCCTGTACAAAATTCCTCTGTGATCAATGTACTGTAATAGTTGTTGAGATATTTCAGTCTGGACCAAAGTGACAGACTGACAGATCAACATTGCCATTCTTCACAGTAAAACTTAGGATTAACTAATTATTTCTTAAAATTGAATGACACTACTAACACACAGACCAAAAAAACTTTAGTGTGTGGGAAAGTTCACCTGACTGTACTCGTTTTAAGTGTTATACTGTAATTTGAAGGACAAATAGTATTTTTTGACAGCCCTCCAAATGGCTTTTCAGCATTGCTATTCCAAAGATCTGAGTGCTGATTGTGTTTGAGAGGTTTAAACACCCGCTTGTAAAACAAGAAGTCACATAATAGTAGAATGTTCAATTTACTTGTAACGCAGGTAAATGGTGCGAACATTTATTGACAAAATGTGTGTGCCAATGAAGAAGGACTACAAAATAATACCGGTGTGCTGGTTTATTATGATTTGTCTTTTAATATAACAGAGAGTGCTTTACACAAACCCACTCATTAGATCGGTCTACCAGGTGATTCAGCTAAGCAAGGCTTTGCCTCATACAACCTCCCTGCTGAAACTATGCCAGTGATATTATCCTAACCCCTCAATGCGAATCCCTTTCATTGTAAAATCTGAAAAGGTCACAGACAGATTCACTGTTGTATTCATTGTTCACTCACATTGTTTGCCTTTGTGGTTTTCAGTGTTGCAACAGAGCAGGAGAAACGGGTGTTTGGGGATTCATCACTGACAAAGGACTTTTTTTATTTTTCATTTCCTATATTTTAATAGAACACATTCCTGTTCATTATCTCACTGTAGGCGCTTGGGAAGGGGGTATACTCAATGTGTACATGTGGGGAGAGATCTTATGCTCCTGAATGTGCTGACAAGCTGGTTAAGTGGGGTGTGGTCCCTGGTGGCACACTAACACTCTCTGTTGCCAAGACACATCATCATATTGTCCACTTTCATTTCATTAATTTGCCTGCATTCCTGAGGTCATTTATAAATGATATTATGTTTTCTATTGGGAATTTTAACTTTATCTTGTGTATGGCCCGATTGGAATAACAGCTGACTTGCGCTGGAGAGGGCTATGGGCATACAGCAAATGGACTATTGGTTCACCGCATCAGAATGACACATGGATTTAATAAATCCTGTTTGCATTAGCATTTTAATTAGAATCGCACATCATCACCACATGGTGCATGTAGTCCATTCATGCTTATCTGACACACATTTCGATACATCCTCATCCGACGGATAAAAGTAATCTCCATGTGCATGCATGTGTTTTCAACTAATTCCTGTGCTTTACCCCGACTCCTGTCATTTTCTCTGAACAACCATCCCTTCTATGAAAAATGAAGAGTTACTTGATATGCATTATAAATAGCTGCTCCGTGATTGGGCGAGCCCAGATTGTCCTACAAGCTCTTCCGTATAGCAACAGCCCCCTCCCATCTCTCCTTCTCGCCTCTTCTCCCTGGAATCCCCCTTCTATGCCCCCCCCCCCTATCTACTCCCCTCTTTCAAAATGCAGACAGATCTCTACCTCCATGTGGCCTCACCCCCTACCCACAATGCACTGGGCTGCCACTGGCTTTAGATATGGCAGGCAGTGTGTGTGTGTGTAGGGGGCTCCTCTGCTCTCGTCTCTCCTCCTCTCCTCTAAGCTTCAGACTGACTCGCTCCTCCCGCTGGCTCCCACTGCTGCGGCAGCATCTGGATGTGGTCGCCATGGCAACAGCAGCGGGCCTGACCCCACCTCCCCCCCCACCCCACATCTCTCTCCACACACACTCTCTCTCTCTCTCCCTCACATTCACACAAGCCAAAACCCCTCCTACTCCCCCTCCTCTTCTCTTAAGCTTTTTTTTTTCTCAGCGCGACTGGGTGCGTTTCCTTCAAGCTTGACCTGGATTCTGCGTGCGGCGCCACGTCTGCCACGCTGCATGTGTGACAGTAGTGATGATGACGCGGTGAGACGGGTGTGCATGGTTAACTGACCTGTTTCCAGGAACTTTTAGGGTCATACACCGAACTGGAAAATTTACCATTTACCAGAAATATATTCTCCTTTACTTCTTTCTCTGTTTTCCGCCATGCCATTACTTTCCCTTTCCCTTTCCCTCTCCCTCTCTTTCCTCTCCTCTACTTTCATGATTCTCCTCTCCTTGTTTCTCCTCTTCTGCTCAGCTCTCATGTCCTCCCCCAATCACTACCACCATCCATTCTACTCTCTGCCCATGTGCTTCAGGGAAGAAGCAAGGGACTGCAAAAAAAAGCATTAAAAGGAGTCAGCTGTATCCTCCCTCCTCCATCACTGTACTCTACATCACACCCTGAGCCACACTGTAACACCCCCCCCCCCTCCCCCTGTCCTCCACCCCCTCAAAACCTCCCCCATCACAAATCCTTGCCTCCTTCTCAGCTGAATATTCGAACAAAGATACTAGCCTCCTGAAGGCATATATCACTGCATTTTTTTGTGACATTGACGCATGTAGCGCTTAAAATACATGGCATTTATTGTGCGTTTCCTTGCGCTTGGCTCTCTTTGTGACTAGATACGGGCAACCCAATACCATAGTGCGCAGATCCACAGACCCACACTTTGCCTCATTTGAGTCCCAGCTATCATTCCTTAAAATACAAGTTTCCTTTAAAGGGACAAAAGGGCGGGATGTGCACGGATGGCAGCACAGTATTGGGACTCCCCCATCACAAATGGGGATGTATTATGATGTATTATTACAGGTCATAGATTCATTACAGACATAGAGAGAGTATTTCTGTTATTTTGTGGGGACCCCTGAAAGATCAACAAGCACTTTGTGGGAGCCAGGTGGGATCCAAAAAAGCAAAATATAAGTATTTGCCTGCATGCAGAAAATACAATGAAAATGAGCACATTTGGTTTAACGTTTCTCAGACATAAGTTACATGAACACATCCAAATCATCATGGCTTTGTGAGACAAAACAAATGGCATGCTTTGTGCCTGTTTTGTGGCATTATTCAGCATATTACAGAGATATTTGCACTTCCTGGAAACACCGATCACTTGGGAGACATATGTCCTGTGAGAGCTGGGACAGAGAACATACTCAATCAGTCCCGTTAAACGAGGCAGCCGAGTCAAATGCTGATTCTGGGAAAGCAGTGAGGCTGGCACACCTGTTGGTCTCCGGGGAAATGCATCTTTTGTAGTCTGATGAGGCTGTCTGTGTCTGTGTGTGCTCCCTCCAAATTTGGATTGTGAGAGTTGTTTATTTTGATACATGACGCATGGCTCGGAGGGAGGAGAAATAGCAGCCGTGAGGGAGTGTGCCGTGATCAAATTAGTCTTTCTAATTTGATCTGTTCACAGCACTGGTCCAGGAGTCCATCATGGTTTATTCAGTAAGGTGAGCGTACTAATTGTGCTCTGGTTTTTCTCTCTCCCTCTTTCTCTGTCTCCTCTCACATACTTTGGCACGTTTCGTGATTTTTATCTTCATCCCTTGTATCCCCACACACACACACTTTCTTTGCCCTCTCTTTCCCTTATTTCACTGCTTCGATCCTTCTCCTCTATACCCTCCAAACCAACCCACCACTCTTTCACCACCCATTTCATCGTCCTGTAAAAACTCTCGACCCTTCTCTGGCTGTCACTGTCACTGTAGTAGAGTTGGTGGACCAGCAGAGGGTGCTGAGGACCGGTTGCCTGGTATCCGGAGTCCACACTCCACCCATACGACGTAACAGCAAGCTGGCCACCCTGGGGCGCATCTTCAAGCCATGGAAGTGGAGGAAAAAGAAAAATGAGAAGCTCAAGCAGAGTTCCACAGGTACAATGCAGAGTGGGTGGACGGGTGGAGCATGAAGTGTTGGTAGTGGGCGGCTGTAGATTTGTAGTTTCGCATCCACAAACCGGTACACAAACATTCAAATGCCCATATCTCTCCTCATCCCCTTAATTGAATTACGGTTGGAAGCGGTAATGTGGGTGAAAAGATGGCAAGTCATTCTACAATTGTTTGAATTTAGTCAGCCCTCATTGAAGCCACTGTGATGTGCAGCACAATATTGTGCACATTTAAAACAACTGAGAAACAATCAAACAATTCTTGTTGGCTTCTCACTAAACCACTTTTCTGAATTTTGGTGAAATGGGTGTTATCTGTTGATATGTTGAATCTGTTGAATGATACAAAAGATTTTAACCCGTTTCTCATGTTGCAACTCTATTTACTATCCAGGAAGTCAGACATTACACTCAATTCAATTCAAGCACTCAAACTCAGGGCACTTGAGCAGGTCTAGACCATAGTCTGTGATATTAGACATATTAACGCATGTCCTTGCTCTATTTATATAGCACAGGAAAACTACTAACACGTTATTTTGGAGTCCTTGGAAATAACACTAACATTGAAAAGTATAAGTGATAGTAAAATGCTTTCAGTTTGGTTCACACTGTACAAACTGAGCAAGGACATTGTGTCATTTTTCACATCTTTGTATAGATTATTAGATAGAAACTTTTGAATTTTGCGGCAAACAGAATATTTTTTCTTCCAGCTGGTTAGACGTGTCTTTGAGGATTCTAAAAATACCTTCAGAGTAGTGTTAAGCTTTGTTAAATGGCCTTCTGGGTTTTCCAAACATTGCCTTGTATTTCTTTTTCAGAGAATCAGAGGCTTAGCCTTGTGACTCAAATGTTAATGGTAACAGAAACTTAAGCTACATCAGACAAAGCTGTGAAACAACATTACAGCTATACTATTTGTTGATCTTTAATTACAGTTTGCTTCCAATCATTAATTTGGAACTCTGCATTTTGTAAAATGATTACATGATATGATCAGATCCTCATGATATAATTCCTTTGAAAGTTGAAAAAATGGAGTTCACACGGTCACCTTGTGTGCCTGCTTTTAAATCTTTGATGCACAAGCAAAACATGCCCCATGTGTGCAAGTGTGATTAAAAATAATTAATACATACTATAATAATACTGTTGTTAAAATAAGTATTTTAGCAGTAATTTGGAGTAAAAAAATAATACATTTAATATTTGAATATGTTACTTTTTCACACATAACACCCATAAAATAAAAATCACATGGGTACAGAGCAAATTGCCACCTCAGTACTTACATGCCTCACAAATGACTACATATTTGTGCTCCTTGCACATAGGCCTGGTGTCCTGGGAACACCTTTTCTGTCTTTGGCAGCTGGGCAGATCTCGCACCTTCCTTCCTCTTCACTTGGCCCCCCCTGCCTGATGTCCTCCTGTGGCTGTTTGGTGGCTGTATTTTATTTTGTTTTAATCTCCCATTGCCATAAAATGCTTTTGGAGGTGGGGTGTTCCCTCTTCATATGTGGCATGACAAACTCTTTGCCTAGGTCCTTCCTGATTCACCGTGCATTGGTCACACCACCCATGTAATCAGGGGGTTTGTGCAGTGAAGTTGGCGTAAGCATTGAAGTTGGCAACATCCAGCTTACATACAAAAGCAGTCATGTTGAGTTGTAAATGTTTGGCAAGTTGTCCACAGTAAATATATTCCTAAGTGCCACCATTTCCAAATATTCTATCGAATTCCATAGGGAAATTGATGTAGAAACACAAAACCTATGTTTGTTCATAAAGTAAGAAAGGAAAATTTTAATTAATAATGGTAATCAAATGAAAAAACATAGGGAATGAACATGGGTCATTTTTGACTCAGTCGACTTTTGACCCATGGGTTAAGAGCAGGCATAGCAGGTATCTACAGTATGTCTAGCATTATATTTGCTGAACACAAGGTGAAATGCAATGCTCTTGCTGTAATGGAGAGTGCCTTTGAATCAAGGTGACATAAAGACTGAATGTCATTTGGGGAAATGTCACATCAGAGGTCTGTTGCAGTGTTTCTCAGCCCATCCCTCCATTAACTGCTTTAACTCTTGATCAGGCAATGGGCTAATTTTCCCATTACACACACATTTATTTAAAATAGTTGCCAAAAATTTTATTTTTATGGATTATATCCATTCATAGAAAAGTGTATTTTCAGTTCTATCTCATAGTGCACAAGGTGAAAATAAATCCTCAGACCAATAAAACCTATTTTAAAAAAGCCGTTCTCTACTAATGACAGGAAGTGAGATGGTCTCAAAATAGCTTTCTACTAGCTTTCTGAAAAGAGAAAAATAGAAATGTAAGTGATTAAGCAACACACGATAAAGCATGACTGCTTGAAATTTTAATTTTAATTTTATTTTTTTTACCCACAATGCAGAAATCATGACAGCGACACATACTTCTCCCCTCTTATCCTCTCACAGATGTAGCATTATCCAGCAGTCTTCTATGCCACGACCCTGGCTCCCCCACCCAGGGCTGCTGCTCAGACGGTGCAGTCCTGCTTGGAGGGTTCGGGGGACCTTTGAACGCAAACCTCACAGTTAGCAGTGTGGAATACCTTGGTCCTGAGGAGGAGGATCCCCCTCCAGGTAGGACAATATTTTGCTGTACTCATGAATGCATTAAAGAGCTGTAAAAGCAACACATAAGGGAAAACGTGGATTTGTAAAGTGACTGGGTATCTTTTACTCTGAGTATAAAATTAGACTGTTTTCTTACAGCAAAAGCTGACATTTGATGTTAGGATATAATTTACTTTTTGCTATATGTAAATGATTTAAATGTGTACATTTTAGTGCAATCCACAATCCAAGTCCTTGATGTCTGAATCAATCCTCTACACATGTACCATTAGAGGGCAGCAAAGACAATTGAATGACATTCTTGCCCTCTACTCTCATCCGCCATAAGAGGTCCACAATTTACATGTGTATGTACAAAAGCAGTACAATACACAATATTTCAGCATGCATTACTATTTGATTCATTTTAGAATATGTTCATTTTAGTCAGTTCATTTGTATTTTAGTTTAATGTGATGTGGATGAGAATCTGTGGCCCGACTAACAGGTGTTTTGCATAACAACCTCTGATCTGATCTTCAAATACAGTCCTTTACAAGCTGTATCATCAGCTACCGTCCTTATAATAGAGACACTTTCTTGTGGAGCAAAACTAATTTTATTTTCATCTTTAGAAAATGCTTTATTTTTATTAATTTCCTCCAGTAGCTGCCTCTCTCCAAGACTGTGAAGGGGAAGAGGAGAATGTACCACTGCTGGAGGAGGAGGGAGGCGAGGAGGTGCACCCTGCTGGGGATTTACCTGAGGGGCTGCAGGACGTGGGAGAGCAGATGGAGGACAGGCCACAGGAGGAGACTCCTCCAGGAACTTCCCCACCACAAGTACCTCCGAAACTTTTGCCCCAGCTGAGTACTGGAGATGGTGAGTGCTGAGAGGTTCAGGAAAGGACATTTGTATCTTGTATAAAGTAAATAAGCATTTGCAAATTGTCCATATAAAACCTGTTTTTTAAACTACAGATCTACACAAAATTTAAGAAAAACTGGATTTGAAACTGGTTTGATTGAGTATGAAAAAGATGTGAGTTTCATTTACCAGCTATGGGATATTTTATAGCAACATGCTAGACAGCATTCTCATCATCAAAACTCAGTAAGACGCACTTAGATACTTTACTTAAGTAAAAGTACCAATACCACAATGTAACAATATTCCATGACAAATAAAAGTCCTACATTCAGAATCTAATTCTTTACTTAAGTAAAAGTACAGGATATTTTCTGACCAAAATATATGGTGGTATGGTATCAAACCTAAAAGTACTCATGGGGCTGATATATTTTTATATATTACAGTTTTTCTCACTCAATTTGGTACATTTCTCAGATCAGAACTGAAATTCTTGTAACTACTTGTTAAACCTCCACATCATCTAGTCACTCATTCTTTTGAACAAATTGCAAATGCTTTGCTGCTGCTTTGCAAATTATTATGTACAATTGTCTTCTGATGCCTACATTATCAATTACTTATGTCATGTTGATCATAATTCATTATACTGGTGCTCTGTTGAACAGTCTTACTCCTTGAATAAGTCACTACATGCAAAATGGTTGAACACGTCATTTTCTTTTATCATTTTGTTATACATGTCTATTAGACTTTTTTGTAAATGTGTCCTGAATTGATGAAGATATCCGTTGTGATGTGGATGAGAATCTGTGGCCCAACAGTTGTGCTATGCAGTGTTATAAAACTCCCTCGTCTTTCTTTTCTGTGTTACAGTGACGTGCCCTGTCAACAAGTTACAGTACAAACAGTAAAAGCGAATCCTGTCCAATCTCTTGCAATGTATAGCTTTGTGCTGCTGAAATTGATATATCCCATACAGAAAAAGTGCTTCCTAGTGCATGTTTGTGTCATTGTCATTTGAATTTGCATCAGAAAATACTTACAGAGTACACTGTTATATTGACAACATGGCAACATTTAGACCATCTTGTTTGTAAACAATAACACGAAGACATGTCATTTTGATGGCACCAACATGTTCACTTACATGACATTACATTGCATTTACTCATTTGGCAGATGCTTTTATCCAAAGCGACTTGCATTTGAGAGACAACATACAAGCATCAATACAACAAGAGATCTACATCTGACAATACACACTAGTAAGAGCAGCAATAAATACTAGTAAGAGCTAATAGCACTTATGGCATCAATAGGGTAAATACAGAGAGAAAGAAGTAAGAGTTAACGAAATAGTGCTATCAATACAAGAGAATTGTAAGGGGACAGAAGAAGACGAGCACAGGAAGTGCACGTTAGAGGTTAGAGGTGTTATAAGAGAAAGTGTTCTAAGAAGAGAACATGAGAGACAGACTAAGGATTTTGAGCAAGTTACAGGCTTTTGCAGGTAATCCACTGTGTGATGTTTGTCCGATCTGTGTCGAGAAATCTTCTTACTGTTTTGCAGATGTTAAGGATGACTGGAGAAATGTGTATTAGATTGTTAATATTGATAATTCACTGTGTAAGCAACATTTTACTGTTACTGCTACTTTGAACTATACACTTCGGTAGTTTAGTCGAGCTGCTCCCTACCTCGGGGTCAGTACCAGAAATCGGAGGGGTTGTAAGAGAGGAAAGAACACACATTTGTATCGATTTAGAGTTTTATCTAATCTGTAATATTGGATAATTTAACTATTTGGGTCTCAAACAGTTATTTAAATGATATCATCTCAGAAGTTTGGAGGAGAAATGTCTCTTTGGTGGAACTGCCAGCAGCTCCTGAAACATGACAATAAACACTGTTTTAAGAGATTTTAAGAGATAACTAGTCAAAAAGGTTGGAAACTGTGTTTTATAAGGTCAGCACGTTTTTTAATGCAAAATCTTCAATAATTTCATCTCAGTGGCAGATTGGCAAAGTCTCTCATTTCTTTGCAAGAAAACCCGATTCACCGTGTTCGTTATTTTCCTCCAGATGTTCGTTCATATTCCATGTCCTATTAAACGGATGTGCAAGTCAAGTGTACTTGAGAGTCTGAATTCCCATCAGTAGAAATGTAAATGTGTTTCTCAAACTTCAACTCAGTGTCCTAAGATAAGCTCCAGCCCCCATGACCCTGCAAATGAATCTGACGACAAGAAAATGACCACAAAAACAAACCAGAATTTGATTCTGTGAATTAACCTCTGGTGTTTTTCTGCTCATCCCTCCCTTTCAGATTCAGGCCCTGTGTCACTCCCCGCTCACCTGCCCAACTCCTACCTCCCCAAGGAGCCTCCACCCAGGGCCACAGAAAGCTTGGCTTCAATGACCCTGCCGCTGCGAGGGCCCATGGCCAACTCCTCAGGGTCCCCACATTTAGGCAATATGATGCACCCTCCCATGCCCCCTAGCTGCATAATGGAGGAACTGCAGAGAGCCTTCGCATCCAAGAACAGACAGGAGATGTGAGTCCTCAGGTTGACCCCATACTTTGATTTATATATGCTTCTTCACTCACATACACTGGAACTGTGACAAACACGTGGTGTTTTCTTCAGTCGTATATCCCTTTTGATAGGGTATGATTTTAATATATATGACAAGTATTCAGTGACTGTAATGACTGCTCACAAATCTTTAATTTAATTTGTTAAAATGTCCCCTTGAATGCATTAAATATTTTTTTTGGAATGACATCCTTAAAATCTTATATATTAAAAAGTTAATTTCCCCTCCTGACTGTGTCCCCCTCAGCGTCCACGAAGGGTATGAGCAGGGCTCACCCCCGCGGCTGTGGTGTTCTGACAGACGGCTCTCTCGCTCCTGCAGCTCTGAGAACCAACACACATCATCTTTGGGCGGCGGCTGTGTGGGAGGCGGAGGGTCCGACTGGCCCAAGAAGGAGGCAGAGGAGAATAAGGAGAATGTGCGGCTGGACCAGTGCTTCTCCAACACCTCAGGCCTCCCCAATGACTTGGACGGCTGGAATGAATCCGTCATCTCTGGTGGGTTGGAGAGCTCAAAAGTATGATTTACAGTGCAGTCTGTAAGCATTTATTTGTTCTAGCGCTGTACTGTACATATTGGTTTTAAAATGAAACAATCATTATGAGGTAAAAGTGTTGATATTTGCTTTCATTTGAATGTGTTCACATATATATTGAAACAACAGTGTAGGAAGCCCTGTCACTGTCTAACAGGAATGTCTAAAAATTGGTGGTGCTGTCATTGCCTACATGTTCATTTTAGTTTGCTAAGAGCCACAGATACCAAGTGGTACTACCTGGCCCCATCTTTGCTGTCATATCAAGTAGTTTATGGAATTTAATTTAACAAAATCATCAGTGTTGTTTCCAACCGCAGCAGGCAGGGGTTTTCATCACAAAAGCTCTGATGAATCAGCTGTACAGTACCTGCTCAGCACAGACAAATATAGTCACTATCTGGTGAACCCAGTGGAGCATTTAGCAGCTAGAGCAACATATTTCCCTCTGGAGTTGGTCCAACCGGAGCTGAAATGAGAGTAAACATTGGATTTACATTTGTCAGATGGTCCAAATCACGTCTCGAGCTGAATGTTAATGTTGCTCTGTAGCTGCTGGGGATGTAAATAGGCAACTAGTACCAACAGATCCAAAATAATCAATTAATACAGTAATACAATCTAACAGAATAATATAGATCTTACAACTAATGTTTTGTAGCTTTTCTGTCAGAGTTTGCAGTTCTTGTCTCTATGCAGTCAGTAGATATTAATATAAATGACAAGTGTTTCACTGACCATTTATAGGTAACTATAGGCTTGCTATAAGCTCGCTCACATACGTCACATTTCAAGTTGATTTTGATTTATAAAGGGAAATTGGGTTTTATAAATCAGAATATTTTTGTGTGTACACACTTCCAGTGTTTTGTACATACGCAACCTTTAGGAGTCTTTTCTATGTATAGTTTTATAAATGAGACCCCTGGTCCTTGGGGCAGTAGCCTAGTTTGCGCAGTTGGTAATCCAGTCTTGGTAGATACAAATAAAAGGGCTGCTGAGTCGCTGGATATGAACACTCTCAGATACCCTTGAAGTTGAGAGTTGGCACTTCAACCTAACAGCACTGCATCACAAATTATAAGTTTTTTGTTACTGTTAAAATTTGCTTTTGTGACCAAGACAATGATATTTTGAAATTTACCTATTTCCAATGACAAAACGGGCAAATTTGTCATGCATCAAGGACATGGACTTTGAGGGACATCCTACTGCCCATTGTGCTATAGTTTTTCACCAGTCTCAACCAGCGTCCACATAGTTTTTGCCACTTGTGATTGCTCAGGAAGCCTCGAACCACTGCGACAAAGTTGTTCCAAGCCTCTTGTATAATTACATGTAAACTTGGATTTATGTTGGTTTTTTCTGACTTTATGTGACGAAAAAGAAATTTGTTTATTTTGTCATTGGCAATAGGAAAATTACAAAATATCACTGTCCTAGTTACAAATGCAAAGTTTGTGGGGGATAATAGCCATTTTCTATACTTATACTAGAAAAGCGTCTCTGTCCAAATAAAAACTGCATTGAAAATAATAATCACTTGGCGTGGATGTTTAAATGAATTAAGTGGCCATTGGAATTTTTGGGATGAGAGATTTGAATGCTTTATTCATTCACAGTTTCATTTTGCATATAGTTAGGACATAAAAAGAAAGAATGTGAAAACACTGTGATTCTTACATGAAAATAAGTTTTAGTTTCCTGTGTATTAACCCATTTATGCGTGGTTGCAGGCACACTTCCTCGCAGGCTAAGGAAGGAGTTGTTGGCTGTCAAACTACGAAACAGGCCCAGCAAGCAGGAGTTGGAGGACAGGAATATCTTCCCAGCAAGGAGCGACCAGGAGCGGCAGGAAATCCGCCAGCAGATTGAGATGAAACTTGCCAAGTAAGCAATTAAATCTTCTCTACATTAACATGCTGTCTCTGTCGCAATACTGATTTATTTGTTAAAATAATTGCAATAAAACTGATCATGGCTGAACACCAGTTTCTATACTATATTTTGTCACAATAGACATGAAATGTTTTAATGATATCAGAAATTGAGTTTCTCTTACTTAAATGTCTTTGTAACTACAAATCCTTGATATTACTCTGCAGTTAGTTAATGATTTCCGTATTAATCTCTGCAAATATGCAAACCCATGATAGATCTGGGCAATGCAATGGATTTTTGCGGGGTAAGCCTATATGCTTAATTGCTTCAGTTACTTAATCCCCAACAGTAGGAGGAAGTGAGATAAAAAAAAACTGATCTAAAAGGATTATCTGATTGTTTCGCACAGACTTGATTTTGTTGTGTAATCTGCTACTGCTCAGAGGAGACTGTTTGGGTGTAATGATTCAAACTCAAGGCCAATTCTCGTACTGGGAAGCTTCTCTATTAAATTCCGGCACAGCACTTAACCATTTTAACTAAAACTGAGAGCTTTCCCAATGAGGGGAAATGGTATTCAAACCAGTGAGGCCCACTAAATGGAATAAATTCCCAGAAATCCTTGGGCACAAAAAGTACACACATGTTGAGTAAATGCCTGGATGCTTTTCACTCAAAGGATTGTTCTCACACTTTCTGAAGTTCAACAAGCACAGACAGATGCCTCAAGGAAGTCACTGCAAGATGCACCGCTGATGTCCATGTCCATGCTCCCCTGCCGGGACATTAAGAGAACTTGCTTTTCTAATGCAGCTGAGAAGTGTAATGTCCAAAGGCCGACAGCAGCAGTCTCGTGTATGAATAACGCTGGTGTTAAAGACCCAGGTTCTTTAACACCAGCATATCAAACAGAGGCACATCACAGTGTTACATAACCCGCAGTGCAATAACACAGCCAAGCACAGAGTGCCACCCACACTTTCTGGAGAACAAGATCTATTGTCTGTCTGTGAGACGAACTAAGACTACTGCCTCCCTGGTCTATTCTTAGATTAAATGGAAGAACACGTTTTTTATTGTTATTTTAGAAAAGATGTACAGGTGTTCACACGTTTACAAGCAAACAACGGGACTGTAGCTTGCATAAGAGAGAGCTGTGTCCTGAAGACAGAGAGGTTCAACTTGTGGCACAGCAGTGAGAGAATCTGCTTGTTATATAAAGACCTAGTTCTACAAGGCAGTGGGTTGACTCTGTTTTTTTGCTCCAGGATTTTAGAGGCTGTGTACAAAATGTATTCACGTGTAAAAGGCTTCACGAAAAGGCAGAGGCAAGTTTGCTACTTTGGTTTGTCTGGAGTTATTATCACTGCCATAACCTGACTCTAAATAACTTAGTTATTACAACTTCACCTACTGTGTCAAAAATATGCAAGAAAATGTGTTTTCATCCTACACAGTATTTGCATAAATTGAAGGCACACTGCACCATTTTGGAAGGAACTCCTGGCTAAATATAGCTCAGAATGGTGAAAAGCTCATTTCCCCTGGGAATTCATACTGAATTATAAAACAATCCATCACACACTCCTCTGGACTTCTGGGGGTGACTCCCACCATTGATTCAATCTGCTCTTCTTTTTCCATCCTATCTGCAGCTCACGATGAAAACCTACATTACATTTGCTGCCGATCCAGCAGAAAATGCCATCAGGAGTTATGGCAGATAATGACACCTTGTCTGTCCATTGTGTCAGTAACAGATGACCTTTCTATCTTTAGAGACTCCCTGCAGGGCACTTGTGCTGCAGCCCCACTCTGCTGTTTCTAATTTTAGCTCCTGACACTGTTCAATAATGCACTCCCTTCCTCCCTGAAATGTGTTGTCGGGAGTTATATCAGCAGAAATATCTGGGGGGGGGGGGGTAGGCGGGGGCCTGCTACTGTACTTGGAAAAAGGAAGAAAGCTTTGAATGGCCAATTTTGTCAACTTGCGCAGTTGGCAGCTGAAGTAAAAGAAAAGAGTGAATGTCTCTGCCACCCACTCGTTGGTTTTTCATTCCTTTGTTAGGACTTTTTGTTCCTCCCTTGGCTGGCAACGTTTTCTGTTCCAACTCGTTTTATTACAGAAAATCCTTAGTGGCAAATGGAAATCCTTGTGCCAACGGGCGTTCATGCGTCATCACGGTATTCTGGGGATACCTTTCAATATCTTATTTCAGCTATCAAACCCGGATGTAGAAAGCGGTGGGTGCAGAAGCCAGTGGGAATGAGTCAAGGTGTTGTCTCATGTAGTGATATCCTCAGTTATCCCAAATAAGCCAGGATTTGTCACCTGAGAGCAGCAGTCATTTGATTTTTTGTGATTCATTTAGCTCCAGGAAGAAAATCTGACTTTGTAACTGATAGTGTTACATGTTGACAGTGATCTCTGATTTATTCAGCTCACCGACAGAGAGTAAAAAATACAAGTGGTTTGTTTCTAAAAATAGCCACAGATTCTCTCTGTGCAGTAGTGAAATCCCCATTAGTGAGTTGCTAGGGAGAAGCAGCATTTTCTGCAGGAGGACTCAAAGATACCAAGTGTTGTTGCTAAGCAACTCGGTGACCAGGTCAATAATAGTGGATGGTCGTATTCGCTGGGGCTTTGGAAGTGATTTTATGTTTTATGTGTTTAAAATGTAATACAGTAAGAGCTCTGGGAACACTATGTCTCTCGCATAAAACATGTCTGATTTGATCAAAAAACAACTTTAAATTAAAAAGGGGAACCTCACAGAGGAGGATAAAAAAAGCTAATAGGAAGTAATTCCTCTATATTGATTATGTGCAAAACGATCAAAGTGTTCGAGACAAGTTCTTGGTGTTTGTGTTCCATTTTTCATCTAATTTCTCAGAAGAGAGTTTGCTCGGGGAGTCCAACTATCAAATGAATTTTCATGCTATTCCTGGATGTCTAGTCACATATGTGTTAATTAGCAGAGACTGACTGCCTGTACTCTCTTTCCTTCCAATGTGGATTCACTGATAAAAAACAAATGACTATTACATAATGCATTTGAGCAGTAGCCTACTGATGCCTTTTCTGTTTAAACCTGGCATCTGTTGTTACACAAATTTGTTTTTAGGTTGGTTCAAGTCCCGCTTAATAGGCCTTGTATTAACAGCTAAGAAGACTAAAATGATTTTATTAGCTATATCGTGCCCATCTACCCAGTGGCACACATGTCACACATTGGGCCACCTGCTTTGTGGGCGTCTCAGCACGTGTGACCTAACTTTGATCTTTTACCGGACAGAACTATAAAGTGTCCGATGTTATCTTGGGCGAGGGGATGAAGAGAGTCCCGCTGCGTGGCGACATTTTGCCCTCTCTGTCCTTTTCCACCTCTGTAGGTGTGCTGTGGGGCGCGCCACATGCTGTCTGGAGCTGAGCCCTGCTGTGCAGCTCACATTTATTATTTACACCACATAGGAATAGTTCATACATGCACAGGGGACTCCGGGAAAACATTGGATTTTGGAGACCTTTTGGACGCTTTGATGATGTGGGCACTTGACAGCAAATGAATGTAGGCTACAAAGTGTGACATGAATGTTTAAACTAGTTTATTATAACAAAGAAGAGATTGGGATTGTATTAGATGGTAAAATATGCTGCAGTATTTTGTATCTTGTATTTTCTTCTCTGTTCGAAATAGATTATTTTTCTTCCTTTAAAACAAAACCGTCTTACGTGACTAAAAATAAAATGAACTGGTGCAACCTGTGTGTAGTGACTGTGCCAGTAGCCCAGTGTACATTAGGAGGTTGGGGATGCCGTGAGTAAGAGCCTGTGAAGCTCCGCCTCCTACAAATTATGCATGCAGTAACCAGGGAAACTAGGGAAGTCGCGCCCCAGCAGCCCATCACGACTCACTTCAAAAGCGCCTGTAGTCCGTGGCTGAGAGTCGAGAGGAGTGCCTGAGCTGCTGCTGCGGTCCGGAGTAAACGCAATACGGCTGCTGCACCTGAGATGCAGCATCTTGAACTTGAACAATAATCCGGTGGAGAATTCTCAAACGGGAGAATTGCGCTTCTTTGACTATTCCAGATGTGGGGAGCGCCTCTGCCGAAGCATCACAGCCGTGGATTGGATGCGAGATGGAGACATAGGGGATTCCTCTCGAGAACGCGCACAGTGAAGAAACTACAGCCGGTTTAAAGATAGGACGGGGGGGCAGCTGAAGTCAGAATGGTTCAAAACGTGGTTTTGGTGTTTCTCCGCAGGAGGCTGAGCCAGAGACCGAATGTGGAGGAGCTGGAGAGTCGGAACATCCTGAAACGTAAGTTCAAACACTCCCATTTCTGTTTCCAAATGACCCTCTCTTCATCTACTAATACTTATATTTACGAAAATATCTCTAAAAACCCTGGTCAAAAAAACACACAAAACATGGCAAAACTGCGCATTAATAATAGCACAGATTGCCCAGTGTAGTACATTATTCAGGAGCAAAGGCACGCATGAGTGCACATCCCTTCTCTCCACCGTAAAACCTGTTAAAGGTGGAAGGAACTGAATGTGTAGAGATTCTGGGCATGATAACCTGGTTATGGCTTACATAGTTTTACAGATTTCACATCAATTTAATTACATGATGGGTGATGAATCTATTTATAGTGTATAGAGTAAAACAATACCCTGTAGTGTCTTTAATATATTTGTATAATTGTTTACTTGCTGATATGATACGAATTTCTAATTTGGCTGTTTTCTTTTTTCCCCAGAGAGAAACGACCAGACAGAGCAAGAGGAGAGGAGGGAGATCAAACAGCGGCTAAACAGAAAGGTACACATCTACTTTCCTTTTATTCAGAAGCATTTTTTATTTATTTTTGATCAACCATCACACCAAAACAATATCAGTCAAATGGTCACTGTGAGGCACACTGGAGACTCTGGTTAATTCAAACTGAGTAGCAGCCAGCTATAAATGTTTGTCCCATTTTCTTGTGTTTCCCAGCTCAACCAGCGGCCCACAGTAGATGAACTACGAGACAGAAAAATTCTGATCCGCTTCAGTGACTATGTGGAGGTGGCCAAAGCTCAGGACTATGACAGGAGAGCAGACAAGCCCTGGACTCGACTCTCAGCAGCAGACAAGGTGTGTATTACTGTGATAATATTTGTAATATTATACTATATGTATATACTGTATCATTTTTTATAGTTAAGAAACTTTGAATTTTTGAAATAACAGCCACACAGTACAGGTCAACATTTATACCTGCCACTAATCACTTGGACTTATCATCAAAAGAAGGCCAAATGATTCTTAGCTTTTCAGGACTGTTTACATTGGATGCCACTGTTAGCAGCTTATCTCACCAAATCCCCTGTTCTCTTTTAGTTTTTTTATTTTTAGGCTGGTTATATTATGGCTGTTCAAAGGATGCAGTACCCCAGTGGCTCTGGATGTACTTAGGGATGCACTAATGCTGTTTTTCCTCTTCCCCACAGGCCGCAATCCGAAAAGAGCTGAACGAATTTAAAAGTACCGAGATGGAAGTGCACGCCTCAAGCAAACACCTAACGAGGTCAGTGTTCTTTCTATTCTGAAGCGTGTCTGTGTTTGGAAAGGCACGTTTGCTCTATTCCGGGCAGCAGCGGTCTAAATTTAGCTCTCCTTGCTCATCCAGAGAGCACCAATGAGCTAAAGATAGATGGGGTGGGGGCTGTGCTCTGGAGAGCTCGAGAAGTGATATAATACCACGGTGTCCTTGGTTAAGCTTGTTTGGAAAGCAGGGGTCTTTTGTTGTGAGTTGTAACGGTAACCCAGAGGGAGGACTGGATGCGAGTGCGTGTCCCGCCCCTCGTCACATTTAATGGCCGTGCTAAAAATAGCCCCACAGAAGTGATTAATAGCTGGGTATGATGACAAAGGCACCCTGTGCTCTCGCTGACTGTTCTGCTTCTCACACGGTTTCTCTGCATTTGTCTCTCCAGGTTCCACCGGCCGTGAAAGCAGGGAGTTTCTTCTGTGAAGAAATGCTGAGTTTGGAAATTTTCTGAAGCTGCTCAGCGATGACGGTTCAAAGAACCTGGAGCCTTTTTTCGTCTTCAGCGTGTCTTTAACATTCTTCCAGCACCCTTGACTATCATATCATCAGTATGAGGGCACTGGGTATGGGAGAGAAGGTGACAGTGTCCTGGAGACTACTGAATGACGCCACATGGAAGCTGGCTGGTGGAAGAGGACTTTGGTGGAGCCTTTGACTCTCAGGATGAGAGCAGAGGGGAAAACCATCTTGTCAGTCAGTGTTGTTGTTTTTTTGTACTATTTCATGGACTCCTTTGACAAGGCGGTGTGAATCTGTGTAGTGGGAAGAAGTTGTGCATGTGACCAGCTTCACCTTTTCTTAACTGATGAATAATGTGTCACTTGGACTGTGCAGTCTGGGGGAGGTGGGATTAGGGATGAATTTGATATTAACTGTACATACAGTATGTCAATCTGAATGAGGCAGTGGATGTCTTCACTGAAAAGAGAAATACCTTTGTAAGCACTACTTGTCTTCAAAATACAAGGTCTTTTTTAAGAATGGCTTATCTCATTTTTTAAACACTTTTTATTTTGAATTAAGAATCGAAGTTTAAGAGGAATTTAAAAACAGCTGATAGATGTAACATTTTAAATGTTTAGCTGGCCGTGTTGCAGTACTTAACTAACTTACATGAATAAATTGGATTTTATTATTAAAAACAGCCAAGAAAATAAGACATGGAAAAAGCGTATTGGCTCTAATTACTGTCAAAGAACACTAAAAATGATTGAATTTATAAATGTCAAATAATAAATATCAGAATAATTTAACATTTAAAACTAATAAAAAACAAACATGGCAACAACACATCCAGGTCAGAATAAACCTAACACATCCACATTCAATAAAAGCAGAACCAGGAAAACACTTCAGGCAATCACTTTGAAATGAAATCAGCAGAGCTGAAGTACACAGCACAGTGTGTATCATGTGGTGAAATACACCACCTTGTCTATAATGTAGTGACCTTTGCCGGGACTTTGTTCAATTCTAAATCTGGCTCCATCAGGGGAAAAACAAAGCATGCAGACCTCTCTTCACACTCTCGAGCTCCCCCTCTTGCTACAAAAAGGTACACAAGCACAAAGAAACATTCAGGAGAGACACTTCATTTCAAATCTTACACAATATCGTAGGAGTCGTAAGCACTGTACGCTATGTACGGCCTTTAAAAGGAGCATTGTTCAGCCGACAGAGTGAAGGACACAAAATAAAACCAGCCTGACTGTTCTGTTCTAATCCACGCTGAAGGTTTGAGCTATGTTATGTCTACTCACCATCTGACTGAGGAGTCTGTCCTGAACTGACTTCATGTCTTTTCTTATCAGGCACATCTGAAAACAGCAGGCGGAGCAGCACAGTTTAAAGAGCAGCAACATAGAATATGACACAGTCAGGACAAGCAGGGGACGAGCTGACACATGATGTGACAATGAGATAAGCTAAACACTATAAAGGCTACTCAGCAAAAAATGATTGGACAGACAGAGGTGACGCATTCTATTTAAAAAAAAAAAAAAGACAAAAAAAAATAGGTTGATGAACTGTAAATAAATACTCCTCATTGAAAGCTACCTGAGCTCTTGATTTACACAGCTTATTAGAAGTCTAACACTTGAGCAACCCAATGAAGCACATTTTAAATGTCAGCTGTAAAATTTAGGCCGGAGGTTCAGACCTGGGATGTGAAGATTCTCTCCTCGTACTCCAAGCTCTGACACGCGTTAGTCTGGAGGGCTTTCTTCAGGGTCTCATTTCTGGAGGGAAGGAGACAGACAGTTACACAACCAAATGAGGGACAGCTGAAGAAGGTGGGAGAACACACAAACTAAAGGTAAAGGAAAGCAGTAAATATACTGCAGGTTTGAGGGTAACATGGGGAACACTGATAAACATCAAATGCAGTATTTCTTAATAAGTGTCAAGTCAAAATGGTTTTTAGATGTAGCTTAATATAAAGTCCACCACTGACCCCTTCATAAGATGTAAGTGATTCAGAATCAAAAAAGAATTCTAACAGATAAAGCAGAAAACCCACAAATCTATGAATGTGGGGAAGCACAGATCTCATTTGAAAAGTAAAGTTTTGTGCATTTATGTGACAGCAGAATCACTCAAAATTGAACTACCCAGCAAGATGAAAAGGAACTGAAAACCACTGACAGTCACTCGATGTCATCATCTCACATAAAATCTGTGTATTGCAGTTGTGGTACCATAATATATAGGGATGTACTGAAATGATGATTACTTTTAATGGACACATGTAATGTTTTATACTTTCTGTGAATATAATCCAGTTAATCTTATTTCCATACTGTATAGACACCTTATTTTGAAAACTGGACGTTTTCACGTGTACCCTCCAACCCAATTTGATAAATAATGTTGTGTGTGGTTAATACCCTCTCTTCAGGTAGGACTCTCATACTGTAACACTTTTCTTTGTAAAGAGAGAAAATGACAGGATAAAGTCACTAACCTGCCTGTCAGCTCGCTCTGGTCCGTTTCAGTGGATTTACCATAAAGGCTTAAATACGTGTGCACTCCAAATGTAGGTGCGTCTAGCTTAATCGCCTTCTCACAAATGAGTGACAGAAACACTCAAAGCGGGTCAGATCAGAATTCAGCCACAGATGGAGTGAATGTACTAGGAGACAATTCAATAGAACAGTGACTGCAAACGGCAATTTATGTGTCTTTCTCAGACACTTTAAAATGCTTCCACACTGCCGACATGTCAGCGTAATTGTTCGTTAAAAATTTCTTTGGTCTTTTGACTTTTTAGGCAGAAACACCAAAAGTGCTTTTTTCGCTATTTTCGGCTGATTAATTTCGGTGGCCGAACATTTGGTGCATCCCTATAATATATACAGTGTTTTACAGCTGAAGGAACTGAGACACTCAGTACGGATAGATGAAACGATGGGGTCAACTGGAGAGAGATGAGGCTGGGTAATGATAGGGGAATGTTTGCTAAATAAACATCAATGAATTCAGCAAAGTCATATGAAGAAGCACTGGCCACATCCCTTTCAAAAATAGCTTGTGCTGTAGGGTGCGTATCTAGCTTATGATGAAGCCTGAGGGGAAAAAATGATTTTCCAGTCAAGCTTTTTAATCCCATGTTTCACAGAAAGAAAAAAACAAAACAAGTGTTATTCAACATTTTACAGAGTATCTGGTTTAGGCTTGTGGGCACTGCACTACATTGAGAGTGTGGCAAACAGCAACAAACTAACAACATGGTTCTTTCAGCGCGCGCACGCATATATTTCACCTCCTGGTTTCCAGCTCCTGGTAAGAACGGAATGCCATGGTCTGCTTTTTCCAGTACAACTGTGAGGGAACAGAGACCAAACGCTGATCAGACACTGGTCAAACAAACATGAAGAACACATCATATTTAGAGCCAGTCTCATAATAGAATATTGTATGGTGTTTTTAATGATATCACTTTCCACATTCTCCCCCAAAATGTTATACAGCGATAGTGTGTGTGTGACAGAGACAGAAAGTGACATACAGTCAGGTCTTTCTCCATGTTTTTCAGCACAGAGTCATCCTGCTCCAACTTGTGGATTTCTTCCAAGAGGACCTCCTGAACCTGTTCAAGCCTCTGAGTCCTGTACAGAGAAAAGAGAATTAACCAGTGAAGTAGAAAGCTAAACTGAAAGGCTAAGAGTGCGTTTTCAGAAATACAGAACAATGTGCAGCTGGATCCCATAAAACATACAAGTACTTATGTACATCAACTTAGAATCGCTTTGGGAAATTAACACAGGCTGCTGACTGTGCAGTGGTTTTCTCTAGTAACTATATTGGTGGGTAAGCGGCCATCAAATTGTGCTATTCTGTATCTTAATCGTAAACAAAATGACAAATTTGCACATTAATTTTGTAATCTATTAGCCAATATGGAATGGCAAAGCTAGCTTGTGTTTTCTTTACAACATTCACTACATACTAACTGACCTGTATTTGGAAACTTGCATGTTGAGGGAGGTGACATGTTGCTGGACGGTCTTCAAAGACTGCTTGTTGTAAACCTCCATCATCTTGTAACGATTCTGAACACAGACACATTAAATAGATAGTGGTTCAGTAAAGCCATCTTTTAACAACATTTCAGTGGCTCAGGATTATGAAAACAGAGTTGACAAGAGATATGAAGTGCTCAAGACATGTGAGAATATATTAAGTGTAAAAACATAGTCACTGCATTCACAAATACACAGCAAACGTAAAGTGCCCTTTGAAATTGCTTCAGAAGAAGGGGAACTAGGTAGGTAGGTAACTACATAATATTATTACTGTGGAACTATTTTAATGTGTGTTGTTGTGTGTGCGTCCAACCTGGAACTTCTTCTTTAGCTCAGAGCTGAATTGCTGGCACAGGTCTCTCGGGTTTACAGCAATTTTTGGCAACTCCAAATCCTCGTCCATGTCGACGTCTCCATCCCCCACTTCAGCCTCCCAATGACTGGAGCTCACCGCGTGGGAAGAAGATATCACCCGGCTCACCTCTCCCTCAGCAGACACCTCAGTGACTGGGGAGTAACAGACAGATCCACTGGTCCGTTAGGGGGAACAAACTCAGAATTCAAAAAACGTTTAAATGGTACAGGTTGAAAATAGGGATTTCTTCCAAAACTAAACAAGAAGGCAAACATCTTCACATACTGGCTATGCTTTTATCCATTATCACATTTCATTATCTTTTATTTTAAAAATAAAATAGTCACACATCCTGTCACTGTGCCACTTATGGATAGAATTAACAAAAATATAGTATTCCCTTTTTGCTGGGGACCCCCTTGAACCTCCTCAAGGACACCCACTTTGACAACCACTGGCATATAGGACATAAATGATGGGTTGAGAAGTTACTTATTAAGATAGGGCCAGCTGACCTTAACTGTAGAGTATCACACAAAACATTTAAACCAACAAAAACATGTTGTTGGTTTATGAAATGATGGCACACATTCCTCATGTTGTTAAAAAACTAATGTGGTGACATTCATAATACTAGGCGCTGATGTCTCAATAGATGTTACTCCACCAGGACATGTCATACAGGACTTGAACAACTTCCTCGGTTTCATCCGAGGAGAACGCTGCTCTCTAAGTTTGCTTTTCTTCCTCTCTTCCTTCTCATCTTCCTCGGAATTACTGGACGAGAAGTTTTGTCGCTTGCGACTGGGTCCTGTAACAAGAACCACACATTACCCAGTATCCAGCAGGGGTTTCCTCTACAGTGGATCCCCATTTTAATATTGATTTGAATTGCAAAGTTGTTTAGGTGTAGGGGAGACCTAGCTGTGGGGTAAGACTGTAGCAACTGGGGAATCCAAATAGCACGAAGAACCCAAAAGGTCTTTTACCTGACATATGAAGCTCTGCAGGCTTTAGGCCTTGGTCTGAAGGTGGTGTTTTCTGTCAGGACGGACAGTAATGCATCAGTCGTTTGTTTTATGGCTACAGCCAACGACTCAGTAACTCACTAGAGTTTTTTTCACTAGTGTCAATCAAGTCAATTAGTCAATCAATCACAAAATCTAAAGTGAAGAAAAGCCGTACCTCTTTTTTATGAAAGACGGCCATGGCAGCAGTGGGGCTGTCCTCAACTCTAGTAGTGAGTACTGATGACTTAGTAGACTGGCTCAGTGATACTGAAGACACTTTACTAAAGCCATAATTGTGGCCGTGGTCGGCGGTGTCTTCAGGGAATGGTGACTGAGGAGCAGAGGGCATGGACGGCTTGTGTAGCTCAAGGAGTGTGGATGTCAACAGAGGGACAGTGGACGGAGACAAAGGAGATTGAGATGGGGAAGGTAGGCCATGCTGGACTGGACTTATCTGGGAACACACGAAAGAGTGGAGACGGACAGAGAGTGGTGGGAAAACGATGGACGAGAAGAAATATGGCAACTCATTTTGTGGTTATATAATCGCCATGCCTGTCATGGAGTAGTGACAGCGGAAAGACATTTTCAACAATGCATTAAGAGGCACAGATGAAATGCTGCACAGCTATTATCTGCTGTGCCTGGAGTTAAATAAGTCATTTAAATCATGCTACTTAATTATTCAGATCATCACGTGCAATTCCAACATGTTCTACATAATTACATGATGTATTTATCAAGGAAAGTTGAATTTCTCAACTGGCCACTTCAGACTCGTGGTTACATGGAGATTCAATATAACCAAACTGCCTAAAGAGAGAACCTCAAGCCTAAAAAATGGTTGATGACGGACTGTTACTATTTCACTTTCTCTACCCGCATTTTCTCAGCTGGTCTGGGAATTTCAACCAGCAATGCTTAGGTCACAGACTTACTTCCTTAAAATTCTAGGTTACCGTTTATGAAGGCATTCAGTTATCTAATAATTCACACCTCCATTCATTTTACTCGAGATTCTCACATGAATGCAGTGACGTCAATGACTGCCATGGGGTGTAAAGGTTTGTGAATCACTCAAAGATGTTAAATACCAGGGGGCTTCATTACATAACCTTCCTAAGTCTAAAATCCTATCTTATCTTAGTTGACATTTAGGATTTTTGGTATTACAGAAACATGTTTCCTAACTGCATTTAGGAAAGAATCTATCTAAAAAAAACTATTTTATTTTAGTATAAGATTTTAGCTATTACAGAACCATCCTAACTGAAGAATTTCCTAAGTTAGGAATCCTAAGTTAGGATAACATAGACCCTGTCCCATAGCTGTTACTGCTGTTGTTAGGTCTGTATGGCAATTACAACGAAGCCAGGAAAAGTGACACAATGATTTTCAAGGATACAGGCAGTACCTTCTAAACACAGATGCAGACATGACAAGACAAGTGCTAGTTTGGATTTCTTAAGATAAGATAAATGATCTGCTATAGGATACAATCTATGGATAGGACACAGCCATGAGTTTAGGAATTGCTTACGTAATAGGAAGATAGAATTTTTAAATTTCAAACTTAAGTTAAGAGGAAAAGTTTCTGTGATGTTGCCCCAGTGAACTGATGGAGACTGAGATGAGTTGTTAGATATCTTTAAGATAATGTCCAGTTGCAATTAACATAATGATAAGATATTATTGACTAAGCTGCCCAGATATATCATCAGGGTGAAAGGGAGTATGTGGCATTATGCTACATTAAATCTCGGCCTTGAGATCTACATAAGGTGTCTGAGAGATGCTGCTTTACCTCTGCTGCACTAGGTCCAGTGGGAGCCCCGAGTGCAGGGGTTTGACCTATAGGGGTCAGTGAAGGGAGAGAGGGAACAGACCGGATGGACAGAGTCTTGGATGAGCTGCACTTCTTTTCTGCTCTGTAGAAAGAGGGAGTCTTGAAGTTTCCTGTACTGCTGACCGTAGAGCGAGGTTTGGGGAGCAGCAGGATTGGCGAGGGGGTGTCCTGGCAGAGAGGGTCAGGGGAAGGAGGGAGTGGAGATCCCCGCGGGGTGAGCAGAGGGGAGCAGGTCAACCCAGAGGTTGGGGCTGACCTCTCAGCAGCTGTGAGGATCCAAAATAAGCACAGATGTTCAAACAGCTGGCCTCAGATGTTGGACAGAGAGTAGAAGGTCACTATATATACATGCTTTTCTACATATCAATTTACAGTAAAGAGGCCAGAGAACAACTGGGTCATTTATGTAAGAGTTTCAAAACTTTTTGCATAACAGTGGTGAGAGTGAAAATACATCTAGTGCAAATGTAGATGAATACACACAATGTTTTGTACTTTTACATGGGTTAATATAAATATAAAGTCATTTGGGTTTTAGGTGAAGAAGATTCTTTTTTACATGTATCCATTCCAGGTTGGAAAAAATCAAATCCTCTTTCTGGCCTTGGAAATAAAAGTGATTTTTATTTAAACTGGACTCTACTTAAGCAGCCCTGAGGACTGAGATGAAGTCAGTCCCTACATCAGCCTGAATAATCTCCAAAGGCTGGCGCCTTCATTCACTCTTGAGATACTTAGGTAAATGTGCAGGGTCGACACACAAAGTGAAAACCAAACATTATCTTGCTATATAATTTTATACTATACTTAAGCAGAATTCACACAAAAGCAATGTTCCCAATAATGGGAGAGTTTAGGAACCAAAGTGTCAGAAGGGCTATCGAGTAATATATGTGGCCACTGTGCTGGAATTAATAAGCCATTTGAACCACCATGAAACATGTAATAGACATTAGCTGATGTCAAAATAGTCAAATGACTCTTATCTAACTTTGGTGTTGCTAAGTGGGTTTCCACAGTCTTACATCTCATCCTCTCAATGGAAGGAGGGGATGGACAAAACGAGGTCTGGCGGGCGGCCCAGGAATCCTTCAATGTAGCCGTGTGTTCTTGAGCAGGGACGTCATTTTTCTTATTTAACCTCGACGTTTCTGGAACAACTTTCTCAGGCCTCTGCCGCTGAAAAACAATAATATAAAGAGCTTAATATAGCTAAAAAGTAACATCTTGATATTTTTTCACCTTTTAAAGTTAAATGAGTATGCTGGATGTAGATACAGTATGTATCCATTTTTTACTGAAATGGCTTTAAGGATGTTTTTGGGAACACTATTTGTAAACAAACAAGCCATTTGTAATTGCCATAACATTTTGACCAGCTAGCACAAATCATCTTGGTCATTACAAGTCAATCATCACAATAAACCAATTATCAGATGTGCTCAATTCACATAGGCTAATACTTTTAGAAAGGTAAGCTAGAGTGACCTAAATAGAGGGCTGGGCTCCCACCTTGAGACCAGATGGCTTTTTCAGATCTGACTGGTTGTTTCTGTCCAGTCTCTTGTATGCATCTGTGGATTGCTCAGAGGAGGTGTTTTTTCTCTTCTTTACCTCTGGAACCCCTGAACGGGTCTTCTCATTTTTCCCCTGCTGGCCAACAAAACATTCCTGTTGGCAGACAAACCAAAAGTGAATGGAATATCGTTGCAACAGTCGACGATTAATACCACTATGATGTTGAAATGATTTCCACTGTGACCACATTCAAAAATTATATATTGTACATCCACACTGCAAACAACATAATCAGCAACCTACCATACGTTTTGTATATTGTACTTCTGGATCAAATTAAACCATTGTTTAAAGTGGTTGGTTTGGTTCCTTTCTAGTGTGAAAACATTTTTGGATTCTGGCAGGCTATAGGGGCTGTGAAGTTGAGGTTGTGCCGTGTTGAATTATCGGTAACATTTTATTTATGCTGCCAAAGTTTGAGGATCCCATTTGATACTGCTGCCTTTCTGTTGGGAAGTTGGTGGCTGTGTTTCGATTTTCTGTTGTGATTTTAAAAATCAAGAACTGCCATAGTAGGTCACACAATCGTTTGGGGAGGAAACCGCATAATGGAATATGTTTTTACGCCTTTCCTTGGAAAACACAAGCAAAAAATTTAACCTGGGTAAGTACACATAAACAACATACACTGCAATGTGAAACCAAAACTAGCCGGATCAAATGTTAATATAACAAAAGTTAACAAAAACACAAACCTTAGTTCAGACCTTGGTTCGGAATTTCAGGTGTAAGATAACGTGTATAGCAGAGAAAAGTTACCTATGGCTGAATTTTATTTTGGTTATTGTCTGCCAAAAGACAATTTGATTTCCGCCCCTTGTTGTTTTTCTGCCAGTGTGAGTTTGTTTCAAAAACATACAGTCCCCTCCAAAATTATTGGAACGATAAGGCAAATTCCTTTGTCCATCCATCCATCCATCCATCTTCATCCGCTTATCCGGGATCGGGTCGCGGGGGGAGCAGCTCCAGCAGGGAACCCCAAACTTCTCTTTCCCGAGCCACGTTAACCAGCTCTGACTGGGGGATCCCGAGGCGTTCCCAGGCCAGTGTGGAGATATAATCTCTCCACCTAGTCCTGGGTCTTCCCCGAGGCCTCCTCCCAGCTGGACGTGCCTGGAACACCTCCCTAGGGAGGCGTCCAGGAGGCATCCTTACCAGATGCCCAAACCACCTCAACTGGCTCCTTTCAACGCAAAGGAGCAGCAGCTCTACTCTGAGCTCCTCGCGGATGGCCGGGCTTCTCACCCTATCTCTAAGGGAGACACCAGCCACCCGCCTGAGGAAACCCATTTCGGCCGCTTGTACCCACGATCTCGTTCTTTCGGTCATGACCCAGCCTTCATGACCATAGGTGAGGGTAGGAGCGAACATCGACCGGTAGATCGAGAGCTTTGCCTTACGGCTCAGCTCTCTTTTCGCCACAACGGTGCGGTAAAGCGAGTGCATTACCGCCCCCGCTGCTCCGATTCTCCGGCCAATCTCCTGCTCCAGTCTCCAGTCACTCGGGAACAAGACCCCGAGGTACTTGAACTCCTTCACTTGGGGTAAGGACTCATTCCCTACCTGGAGTTGGCACTCCACCGGTTTCCTGCTGAGAACCATGGCCACAGATTTAGAGGTGCTAATCCTCATCCCAACCGCTTCGCACTTGGCTGCGAACCGATCCAGTGAGAGCTGAAGGTCACGGACCGATGATGCCATCAGGACCACATCATCCGCAAAAAGCAGTGACGAGATCCCAAGCCCCCCGAACCGCAGCCCCTCCTCGCCACGACTACACCTCAATGTCCTGCCCATGAATATCACAAACAGGATAGGTGACAAAGCGCAGCCCTGGCGAAGGCCAACCCTCACCTGGAAAGAGTCCGACTTACTGCCGAGTACTCGGACACAGCTCTCGCTTTGGATGTACAGGGATTGGATAGCCCTGAGATGGGCCCCCCTCACCCCATACTCCCGCAGCACCTCCCACAGTATCTCCCGGGGGACCCGGTCATACACCTCCAGATCTACAAAACACATGTAGACTGGATGGGCATACTCCCAAGCCCACTCCAGGATCCTTGTGAGAGTAAAGAGCTGGTCAGTTGTTCCACGACCGGGACGAAAACCGCATTGTTCCTCTTCAATCTGAGGTTTGACAATCAGCCGAACCCTCCGTTCCAGCACCCTGGAATAGACTTTATCGGGGAGGCAGAAGTGTGATACCCCTGTAATTGGCACACACTCTCTGGTCCCCCTTTTTGAACAGGGGAACCACCACCCCAGTCTGCCACTCCTTGGGCACTGTACCCGACTTCCAAATTCCTTTGTTGTTGTTGATATTTGAGCTTTCATTTCCTGGTATTCACATCTAGATGTGTTAAACAACTCAGGACATAACACCCTTTGTTTGAACCCACCCATTTTTCAGGTGAGCAAAACTATTGGAACATGTGACTGACAGATGTTTCTTGTTGCTCAGGTGTTGCCTTTTAGGTAGATTGTCCATCCATCTTCAACCACTTATCCTGCGTACAGGGTCGCAGGTTGATTGTCCAAACATTAATTAGCTCTGAAAGACCAGTCTAAATTTTCATCCTTGGTTCAAACCTATAAAGACTGCATTTCCTGTTAAAGAGGATAAACAAAAATGAAGACCAGAGAGCTGTCTATGGGAGAAAAGCAAGCCATTGTTAAGCTGAGAGAAGAAGGAAAGGAGCCATTGGACAAACATTGGGCATAGCAAGCACAAAAATTTGGAATGTCCTGAAAAAGAAAGAAACTACTGGTGTACTGAGCAACAGACGTCGAACAGGTCGGCCAAGGAAAACAACAGTAGTTGATGACAGAAATATCGTGAGAGATGTGAAGAAAAATCCCAAAACATCAGTAAGTAACATAACCAACGACCTCCACAGTGCAGGGGTGAAGGTATCACAATCCACTGTTCGAAGAAGGCTCAGAGAGCAGAAAAATAGAGGCCAGCAGGACAATGACCCAAAGCACACTGCCAACAAAACAAAGGACGTCATCAGGGGGTAAAGCGTGCAAGGTTTTAGACTGGCCAAGTCAATCAGCTGACCTTAACCCAGTAGAGCATGCATTTCACCTCCTTAAGGGAGAAACACCCCGAAACCAACAAAAACTGAAAGAAGCTGTGGTAAAAGCCTGGAATAGCAGTTTGGTGATGTTGCAGGCTTGAGGCAGTTATTGCAAGCAAGGGTTATGCCACCAAATATTAAATGTTCTTTACTTAAAGATTATTTATTCCATTACTTTTGCTCACCTAAGAATGCTGTGGTTTAAGACAAACGGTGGTATGTCCTAAGTTGTTTAACACATCTAGATGTGAATACCAGGAAATAAAAGCTGAAATTCTGAACTCGTCTTATACTCATCTTTTGATGTTAAACCCAAATGTCTTCAGTGGACAACAAAAACAAAAGGAATTTGCCTTACCGTTCCAATACTTTTGGAGGGGACTGTATGTTCTAAAAAACGATATGTTGACCGAAGAAAAACTGCATTCGCTGGGAGCTCTGTAGTTGTAGCTCACAGTATGAGCATGTGGTGATGCGGATATGTTTTCTGATATATTCAGACGTACAGATGCTTTATGGCAAGCACAATCAATGGTTACTTCATCAGGATAACATGAAATACAAACTCACTGACCTCTACCTTGGACGTGGGTGGCTCCTCTGACTCCGACTGGCTGCTATGATTGCTGCTCTCTAGCTTCACATCACTTTTGGTTGGTTGTTTGCTGGCAGTCTTTTTATTTATAACTCGAGCAGCCTCGTGAGATTTCTCAGCATTCTCCAGATGATTAGTGGAGGAGTGCTATTATTAATAGAAGAACAGTATGATTTTAGTCCATTTGCAACAACAGCACTATAATTAATTGCTCTTTTTAATATTACATAGCAGTAGAAAGTGTGCTCCCGATGGCATGGAGAGAATCCCACCCAACTACATTCTTATGTGTCAAGCTTGATTAAAATCTGTGCTCAACACCAAGTATTTCCAGGCATTTGTCTTTTGAACAAGTAACAACTACCATTCACTTATTCAGGAGAAAATGTAATTCAAAAATGATTGTTTCTCAAGTTTATGTATGTATGTGTGTGGGGAGGAATAGTACTTTCTGTGAAAACAAGGTGTTCCAAGATTTAATAAGAGTGTCTGGGGCCATGTTTGTACAGTACTCACTGCACTGCAGCAGCGCAACAATGTATGTAACATCTTGATATGGTCTCATTATTCTTTGTGTGATTTGGAGTTAGGATGTCCACATCAGAACACACCTAGTCTCATAGGCGTGTTCATACAAATTAAGAACAGTAACTATGTTATTTGTGTTTCAAAAGAGGATAAAAAATGTTTGTATTTTTAAAAGGTGACATAAGACACAGGGACGTCTTTGCCTTGGGAACAAGAGGCGTCTCTGATTCTGACTGGCTGTCATCGGTGTCTGGCTCCCTGTAGCTCTTGGTTGAGGCAGCTGCTGCTCTCTGGGGCCTCCTGCCTGCTGCCACTGGCTTCACAGTCTTCTTTGGCTGCTCCACTCTCTCCTTCACACCAGGCTTCTTCTGATTAAACAATGACACACTGTGGTTGAACAGGATAGTGCATCACAGGCTTAAAGCACATTATTTCTAAAACACAACACTAGTGCCTAACCTTACTGCGTTTGGTATTGCAGTTTACAGGTTTTTGAGAGGGTGGGGGTAAATCCGGGGATTCATCTGCAATGACAGAAAGCCCATTCTGTTTATGGAAAAACTAATGTCTCAATTTAATTAATTGTATCAGCATCCAGAATTAAGGTGACAAATTTGCAGGAATGTGTGGCTTTAATGGCTTACATGAAGTATGAGGTGACACAGCTTTCGGTTTGATAGGCGCCTGCCTGGAGTATTTGGTAACTTTGGGTTTGGGTTTCCTGCTTGACTCCCTCAACCAGCTGACGTCTGTCATGGCATGGTCTGTGTCTGTGTCACTGAACAGATGCTTCTTCACATGCCGCTTCTCCTGCAACACACAAGGTAGTGGAAAACAGGGAGGATACATAGACAGAAAAATTATTTTCAGTGTGATTGTTGCATATTTTTTGCCCTAATAACAAGTGTAAACCATAACTTTCAAAAAGTTAAGGATTTGTGCGCTGGAGTGGAAGAGTGGAACCACATGAACACAGATGCAGCAAGCACATACAGGTCCACAGCCAGAGACAGACAGTCTCTACCAGCTTTGACTTTAATTCCTATAATAAAACACCTATAATAAAATTATAAAGTATACTTTTGCCACAGGTTGTCCTTCCTTGGTCTTGTTGAGGGGTACTGAGTCATGGATGCCACTGTCAAACATAGGAAATATGAAATTAGACAGTTTAATATAAAATCTTATGCATGAGTATACATTGCAATTTTAATTCTCTATTAAGTCCACAGGCCATCTTAAAATGTCCTACCTGCTCGATGTGGCAGAAGTGTTAGTGAAGGTTTTGTCCTTTCCCTAAAGAGCAATAAAACAGACTTTAAACATTATGGTGGCATATCAAGTACTCAGATAATACACCGAAAGATATAAAACAAAAAATATTGGTAGTATTTACCTCAATGCTCAATGGTACATCAATGTTAAATGCAAATATATCTTTTCTGTACAAATAGAAAAAAAGGCATTAAATATATCCTAAAATGCACTCACAACCACTGAAATGTCCAAATGTACATCAAATATTTTAACTGAATGATATTACCTCTGCCTCATAGAACTTGTTGTGGTTTTGCTGTAGGATTTCATTAGGCTTACTGCTCCAGATACATCTCTCTGTAGCAGGTAAAGATCATCTTTAGTTAATCAAGCAGGAGAAAAGTAACTTTAAGTTACTCCTCACAATAAATCACTTATGTATGATCACTTACTTTAGCAGTTGATAACCAGCTCATATTGAAGGTCGGCCTAGTACAAAAATACACAGTTATGCTTGAAATGACATTTACTACAGCACCATAAGGTAGCCATTCAATCAATAATGTGTGTAAACCTGTTGACAATAGGAGGACTCCAGCTCGGAGGGATTTTTCCTGCAGTATATTTTGCTGTGGACTGGGAGTTAATCTCATAGCGACTAGAGATGAGCTTCACCATGCTGCCCGCAACCTCTGCATCTCTCTGAGTAGAGACAGTAGAAGGTTTGATAATCACAACACCCAACATTAATAACCTCAAAATTGACATTAAGCTAACAATGCACACCTTAATTTTGCTTGACAGGTTTGTTTCACCCTTAATGTTAGGTGGTTTTTGCTGCTGCAGAGATTTGGTTGTGGAGACCTTGGCTGGACCTTTGATTAGAGCAGCATCTGCCTCCATTGACATCAGGCCTTTGCTTTCAGCCGGGCCATTACTCTGGGCCGGCTGCTCTTTCGGAGTGCACACTGTGGAAGCACACCAGTCCACAGAGTTTCTGCCTTTAGAGTCCTCTGTGATGCCCAACATTTTTCTCTGGGGTGCAGCAGGCTCCTGAGGTGCAGGATCTTGGTTCCTCTCACGGAGGACCTGCCGCAGGCGCTGTGTGAGTTTGGTATTGAGTTGCTTTTCGCTGATTGGGCCGAGGACTGGAACTGACAATCGCTGTGTCGAGGACAGGTGCTCCTGCTGTTGTGCAGAACATGGATGAGGCTCTAAAGAGAAACAATGATTTAATTTAAAAACAAAATAAAAGTAAAATGACACTGTTTTTCTATCTATAATTTTCTATTTTATTTAATCTAACTAGGTTTTGTGTGTTACTAGCCTTAATATTCAAAACATGAAGTGACATCTTATAGATATTAAAGATATGGGATGACTTCTTAGCTTACCAGGTCTTGGCAGAGAATTGATTTTCTGTGTGGGCATCGTTAGCATTTCAGAAACTGACAGTTTGCTCCAGTTAGAAGATCTGCAATTTTAACAAATAAACATGTTAAGATAAACAAAAACAGTATAAACACAAATACACACAACATCACCAATCAGACTGCCTTCTCTGATGGCAGTAGATTTGCCAATTTGTGTGGAGGTCTTTCACAGCACTTACATGTTTCTTCCGGTTCTGGGTTGGGTGTCAGGCACAAAAGTTTGCTCTGTAAGTAAAAGAAATCAGCGGTGGGTCCAAGAGTCTGACGAATAACTGTGTAGCTCTATTTCTGGGCCTAGCCAAAGTCACTATAGCAACATAATACCCAGAGCCTGTTCTTCTCCCTGTCCAGCAAGAACTATATCGGCTGCTTTTTCCACTGGTATGTTCTGTAGGACAAGCAGAGACAACAAATGCAACCAAATCTTTTATTTTGTTTTTTGGTTTCCTTCCACTGAATGAAAATGGAAAATACATACAGGAGTGTCATGCCAATTTTTTTACCAGATTTGCAGCTGAAAGAGAAATACTGTTTGGAGAATGGGTTAGGGACCTACATGTAGTCATTAAAAAGATTCAAAAGTAATATGCTCGTAGTTCAGTCGTATCATATCCTCATATAATGAAAGTATATAATGATTGTGCAAAAGTAGACAACAATTACTAGCTTAACTTTATTTATATTTATATTAACACTGATTATACCTTTTTGTGTTTGCCAACCTTATCCTTACTGGTCTGTTTGGAAGCCGTGCTCTGTAGAGATGCATCACAGATACCAGGAAATGAAGGTAACATTCCGAAATCAATAACAAGATTATATTTTGCACGCTGTGATGTCACATGTTGAGCAGTATGTGTGTAGTATGGTAAATGCAGTCTATTCAGTACGTGTCATACCTGCTCTAACATGCCACCTGCTGTTGCGCTGTTAGGTGTTGTGCCAAGACTGCAGGTCTTAGTGGTCGTCCTTAGCTCTCCCAGGTAAAATTCCCCTTGCTTATCACATGAACGAACCATCTCCAGAGATGGCTTCCCTTTAACCCTGGCAGGAGTGTCTTAAAGGGAGAAAATAACAATTTCATAGTTGAGAATTGAATCTACATGTCTTGCTTTAATTTATCTTCACGGACAATAAGAAGGTAAGTAATAAATGTATAAGGAGCTTCCCATCAGGCGGGACAAACTTCCTGGATTTGTTTGGGCCACAATATTGTGGATATCAATTATTACATGACAATATTGATACATGTGAATTAGAGACAGTAATAATCTATTTGTCAATTACACTGTAACTGATGCGAGAGCATTTCTTGACAATTTCAAGTGTCACCTACTGGATAGCATCACAGCAGAGAGGGAACTGTCACCACGCACACTGCTGTTGAAGGTGGTAGACTCTGAAATCCTCATCTTGGCTGGGGTCACCATCTGGATGGAAAATCAGAATGACTGACTGAATCTTTTATGTGGTCTCCTTAAATGATTAAAAATGTAAATCTAATACTGAAACAATCCCATAAATGATTTCCAAATGAAGTTAATAGCATGGGAGCACATATAGACGGAAAATAGATGTAGCTAGAATAGCTTCTGCATGTATACAGGTATTCAGTGGGTGCTTGTCAAGTCTCTTAATTGCATCCACGTTTCCCTCACTTGCGTCTTTTCCTTGCGTCTTAGTCCCGCCTACCGGGGATGCATGGAGAGACGCAAGCCAGGAGAGAAGAAACGAGGAATTATGTTTTTAGAGACATGAGATGTCCTTTCCTCTGAAGCTTCACATAAAGCGACGTCCGTTTCTGATGACGGCAGCAGCTGATCACACGGTGAGCTGTCAGTCGGCTTTAACAGTTGTAGAGACTTTTGATGAAGTTTGTGTCTACTTTCATGTGCACTGTTACTAATAAAGTCTCACAGTTATCAGTGCAGAGCAGCATGATTCTCTGTTACCTGTTTAACAAACACCTGCACATGAAAAATGAAATGGTTACTCATACGTCCTGCCTAAAGGCACAGGATCATTTCTACAATTTACATTTGTTCATCTGAATGTAAATTCGTTATTGAATAACCAAGAATATGATTATGGTGTCTAGGGATTTATTAGCCTAAATTGAAATTGAAATGATGTAACTTGTATCAAAGGTGACGCTCAGTTTGTGGCTTTTCGTTTATATCCTCTACTGATATCCTTTAACACTGCTACATACATTTTATGTGCATGTCACATCCCTCGTCATCGATCAATCACTGTGTTCCATCAATCTGACGCTTTTTTTTTAGCGTAGCAGCGCTTTCATTCTCACTTTCATCAGTTGATTTTACTTCCAGAGCCGCTGGCTGCTTTCATCAGATGCTTTGCTCGCTTCATTAGATACTTTGGTGCAGTTTAGTGACTTGTCCGACTCCTTATGTGTTTACTATGTTTTATTGTTGTCTATTTGGACTAAACATATGAATAGAAATGATAAATTATGTAAAACGTGTTTCATGCAGACAGACTTTCCGACTCTCTCTGACTTTAATATATAAAGTTGTAAAGTTGATCAGATTAGTCCGATCAGCTGCAGCGTCCAATCAATATAACGGCTACCCAATAAGGGGGCGTGTCAGTTAGTAAAAGACTCCCGCGAAGGATGCAGTGGTGTATCCTCGCTCATAGCTCCTCAGAGATCGCTCCTCGGAGCGCAAATAAGAGCTTTGGGACGGCCTGCAAGATGGCGGAGCGGAACAACTTCCGGTTCATGAGAGGATCAAGGAAAAGACAAATAAGAGACTTGAGAAGCACTCAGTTTTTTCGCTGGCAATGGGAAAAATACTTGAACACGCCATGGTTGGTTCCCTGCTCTCTACGCCCCTTACTGGCTTTGACCTTTCAGTGTCAGGTGACATAAACTGCAACCAGCACTTGAACGTTTTGAGTGATATAGTAGGATTTTCTTATGCAGCTATTACAGTAGTTTGATGATTTAATTTAAAGTCCTCGTAACCATCCTTGATCCTCTTTCTTGCAAACAATCCACTGGTGAGTCTTACGTAGGCATTAAACACAATTGTGTTATATTGTATTGTTACATTAAATCATTCTATACAAAGTAGTGTAATAACTGGACAAAACCAGTTATTTCAAAATCTAATGTACTTAAAATAACTGACTGAATTAGAATTATTATCACTGAAAAGACAGTTTCTATTGACAAATCTATGGATTGTGTTAATGTACACAATCCATAGGTTTTACAAACTGCTACATATTTGATTCAACATAAATTTAAAAACAGTCTTTCACCTGTACTGGTGTAGATGAGACAGATAAACAGTAGGGGGCAGTATTTTTCTCACTGTCTCCAAGGGACACCTGACTCTCCGGAACAACCTGCATTGAGAGTGGCATGCAGAACCAACAAATAAACACATTTAGAAAGCTTTTTCAAAAAGTTCTTCTGATATAATCTCACATTAATGTAAACCATAGCAATCTCAAAAAGGAACCAGACGCTCCATAAACATGCATCCTCCCAAACTCTCTCCAATTTACTACATTTTTTCTACATTTGTAATGACCACACGGATCACATCATAGCTGTATATTAAGCAGACCATTGTTTACCTGGCAGCTGTTCTCTTCCATTATAATTTTTACTGTAGTCTTCACTACAGATGTGCCTGTCTTTCCCACAAAGCCCTGGCAGGAAGAGACGCTTGTTAATGCAAATCGCCAAATAACTTTTCTTATTAATATTGTTGCCAGTAAGGATTGAAATGAATAAGCCATGGCCTACTTTGTTTTTGCTGTGGCCATAGATGCTACGAGCAGCCTGCATGACGTCCAGGGAGGAGCTGAAGTGGATGGTAAGACTCGATCCTTCCACCGCACCCACGACCACCACCTCTGACAGCTTTAACTGCAAGACTTGCCTCCGGCCTTCCTCTGGAGATAAAGAACACGGTGTATTATAGTAACACACTCCCACATACACACACAGACGTAAGCAAACACTCAACAGACATGGCCTGTCACATCAAAAGGGGATATTATCTTCATAAAATTTAGCACTCTAGATCAATCTGCTATGATTGTTTTTGGACTAAAGCAGTCAAGTTCCCTACTGCATCAAAACGCCTGTGGTGCTATTTTTCTATCTATTCACGTATGGACGGATGCATGGAATACCATAATACGATTCATTTAATTGTGTTTGGGTGAAATATTCAGGGCTAAGTGAGTAAATGTAAACGCAGCGGTCTTTGTGCTTTGATTACCTGTAACAGTGTAGCTTTGGACTTCATTCTCGTTGATGCATATCGTTTCCCACTGGCCCTCCTACATAAAGGGGAAAACACTCTGCATTAGGCTCTAACAGATATATGTCTATTGTTGATTATGTAACTGTTGCCCTTTTTGATTTTCACTTTCACTAATGATCTTGAGGTACCCGCGCTTCTTCATCAGTCAAAGAGAAGTAAAAGGAGAGGCTGTGGCTGCCAAGGTTGAAGTCTATCCAGTATTCTTCCAGCTTCTCATCAGCGGGCATCAGCAGCTGACAACATAACCACAATCCTTTCAGCAGATCTGCTATTACACACACGTCATGGATTGTGGCATTCCACACCCAACATGCAAGCACTCCTAACTCTTAAATGAACAGTTAATAGTACCAAGAAAGGAAAAGGCTTCTTGATCTGACAGACAAAATCTGTACTTGTTACTTTACTTTTTGTTTTCCTCGCCTTTTTTGAACCATGGCAATTATGTTGATACTGACCTCATACTTGTCCAGATAGACCTCCAAACAAGGGTAGGAATACACTCTATATTACAGAGAGGACAGGATATTAGTTATGCACATGTACCATCTGCACTGCATGTGTTCTATGGGTGCATGATATTGCTGTAGAGGCAGAACTATGACTACAACAGTCAATCCTATTTATTTTTCTCAATATACCAGTCCAGGATGTGATGCACAGTTGGGCCAAAAAGTATTTAGTCAGCCACTGATTGTGCAAGTTCTCCCACTTAGAAAGATGAGAGGTCTGTAATTTTCATCATAGGTACACTTCAACTATGAGACAAAAAAAAAATAAAATAAAAAAAAAAGATTCCAGGAAATCACATTGTAGGATTTTTTTGAAGAATTTATTTGTAAATTATGGTGGAAAATAAGTATTTGGTCAATAAAAAAAAAGTTCAACTCAATACTTTGTAACATAACCTTTGTTGGCAATGACAGAGGTCAAACGTTTCCTGTAAGTCTTCACCAGGTTTGCACACACTGTAGCTGGTATTTTGGCCCATTCCTCCATGTAGATCTCCTCTAGAGCAGTGATGTTTTGGGGCTGTCGCTGGGCAACACGGACTTTCAACTCCCTCCACCAATTTTTAATGGGGTTGAGGTCTGGAGACTGGCTAGGCCACTCCAGGACCTTGAAATGCTTTTTACGGAGCCAGTCCTTCTTTGCCCGAGTGGTGCGTTTGGGATCATTGTCATGCTGGAAGCCACGTTCCATCTTCAAGGCCGTCACAGATGGAAGGAGGTTTTGGCTTAACATCTCATGATACATGGCCCCGTTCATTCTTCCCTTAACACGGATCAGTTTTCCCGTCCCCTTTGCAGAAGTCCCAAAGAATGATGTTTTCTCCCCCATGCTTCACAGTAGGTATGGTGTTCTTGGGATGCAACTCTGCATTCTTCTTCCTCCAAACACGACGAGTTGAGTTTTTACCAAAAAGTTCTATTTTGGTTTCATCTGACCACATGATATTCTCCCAATCCTCTTCTGGATCATCCATATGCTCTCCGGCAAACTTCAGGCAGGCCTGGACATGTACTGGCTTAAGCAGGGGGATGCACCTGGCACTGCAGGATTTGAGTCCCTCTCGGCGTAGTGTGTTACTGATGGTAGCCTTTGTTACTTTGGTCCCAGCTCTCTGCAGGTCATTCATCAGGTCCCTCCGTGTAGTTCTGGGATTTTTGCTCACTGTTCTCATGATCATTTTGACCCCACGGGATGAGATCTTGCGTGGAGCCCCAGATCGATGGAGATTATCAATGGTCTTGTACATCTTCCATTTTCTTACAATTGCTCCCACAGTTGATTTATTCACACCAACCTGCTTGCCTATTGTAGATTCACTCTTCCCAGCCTGGCGCAGGTCTACAATTTTCTTCCTGGTGTCCTTCGACAGCTCTTTGGTCTTGGCCATGGTTGAGTTTGGAGTCTGACGGTTTGAGGCTGTGGACAGGTGTCTTTTATACAGATAACGAGTTCAAAGAGGTGCCATTAATACAGGTAACGAGTGGAGGACAGAAGAGCTTCTTAATATTACGTAATTTACAAATAAATTCTTACAAAATCCTACAATGTGATTTCCTGGATTTGTTTTTCTCATTTTGTCTCTCATAGTTGAAGTGTACCTATGATGAAAATTACAGACCTCTCTCATCTTTCTGAGTAGGAGAACTTGCACAATCAGTGGCTGACTAAATACTTTTTGGCCCCACTGTAACCACGTCAAGTCAAGAGTTATGATATCTGTGTACCTTCTCTTGTCTCCCTGCATCCCATTCACCAAGTTCAGAAACTTGCGACAATCCTGAAATCACACATATTTACATCAAAGTCTATGTAGCAGAGAGCCTGTTTTAATATTATTACAATATATGACCCCTGCGGTGCAAGAAAAACACAAATACAAATGAGGCAAAGGCAATGCAGTCGGATAAATTACAAGTTCTTACCGTCTCAAACTCGGAATCACAAATCATGACAAAGGCGCTGGCCACATGTTCCATGCTGAACCATCGATCCGCCAGCTCCTTCCTCTGGTCAGGAGTGGCCATTCTGCACAATGCCTCCATCAGGGCTATCTGCAAGTCGTAATCTGACACAAACAGACTGTGCTGTTGATTTTTTTTGTGTCTGTGTATGGTTCTAGGTGAAGATGGCAATATTCACACAGAAAAAAAAAAAAACACCTTACCACCTGCCTCCAATATTTGACCAGCCAGCTTGGTCCTGTAAAAATATGATAAACCAGCAAAAGTTCAAAAGCATGTGGACACTGTAAAAAACTGTAATAATGATCTTTATTATCAAAACTGCCATGACATACATAATATCTGAGGCATCCTGTGATGTTAAGAGTTTCCTCTTTTTCTTCAGCTCCATTGGGATTTTGTCCAGCATTAAGTTAAATTTACGAATTGCCTGTTAGAACATAATTAACAAGTTCATTTATGTGCAAACACCTGACTTGTGGCTTTTAATGCTACTCCATCAAGAAGATATTAAAACTATTTCAAACCTCTTTTTGGATCAGGATATAGATTCTGGGGTCTACTACCAAATGACCAACAGGATACAGGAAGGACTCTGTGATTTTGTATGCTCCTGCAAAAAAACATGCTGTGACTTTATGTTATGTTTATAGAGACTAGCCCATTTCTTATATCCTGAGATTCATCATGAAAGTATTAAAGTGCGGTTCTTTGAAGCTCGTCCTGTGGGAGAAATGCTCATTATCTTCCACCTGAATCTGTTACTGCAAACTTTCAGTCTATATAAACAGAATTCCGCCGAAACAATGATAAGAGCACATGATTTGATAGTGCCCTTACACAAGCGGGGCAGTGGGATCAAAATGTGACACTAGCATGAGGAGAATGTAACACTCTCCTATCTGTGGAACAAACAAACATTTTAAAGTCTTAGTGTGGCTTTAATATTATACTTTGTTAGCCTCAAAAACAATTATTAACATTTTGCAATTCAAGGTGGAATACACACGTCAGTTTTAATTTGCAATTGCTCCTAAAAAGGGCTAACTGACGATTACACACATAGTGAGGATGGAATACAGATAAAGAAATGTACAAACATACCTTCCTTGCCTGCATCATGGACCACCTGTAACAGGTAGGAGGGTTGTTGCAAATGAATGGTTTTAAATTATGGAAACTAACAGGAGTGGTATACTGTTTCAATATAAATGTGTTTTACTCTTAAGACATTAGCTCACCATTAAGGCATCAAAGAAGTCCTCAGAGAGGTTGAACAAGATCTCATCCCACTGTGGGCCACACTGGATCCACAGTTGCCTGCATTTCTCAAACCAATGCACCATGTGCACAAAACCAGGTTTTCAATCATCAACTGACCTAGTACATTTACCTATACAGCATTCACACACTGTGCGCTTTTAACTATTACAAGTATACTTATCTTTTTCAGCAGGCCTTGAGCTATTATTCCTGACAACCCTTGACAACAACCAGGTAGTTCCAGGTTTTTCCCACACTTGTAGAGGATTGTAAGACCCAAACTCGCTGATTTGGTATTATTTTGATCCAAACTCTAGATAAACAACATAGATATAGTTTCTTACGAACCTACGAACTGAGCATTATTGCATGTTAGTGAGTGTGGTTTGGGCTACATCTTACCCTGCTGACAAGTTTATCCAATTTTGAAAGAAACTGTTGGGAACATTTTATGGGGGTCCCCTCATAGATGTCCCTTTGCAAGAATACATCTAGAGCTTGGACATCTCCACTCTTTAACGCCTCATCAATGACTTTCTCCAACTGCACATGAAAAGGTTTACCAACTTGTCAACATTATAGTGCTTCAACAAGTATTTAAGTAACGTTAACCTTACTTCAGTGTCAGTAATCTTAGTAAGCTTTCCTAACCTTACCTGTGAGTTCTGTCCCGGTGCCATTCTTCCTTCCGGGGATCAGCTTTACTGTCACTTGCCCTCTGCTGTCTTTAAAATGGCTGTAAAGGCCAATTGCACACATCAACCTGCCAATCTTAGCGCTTCTTCAACAGGAATAAACTTCTATAACTAAGTGATGGTCGATGTAACGTTACTTGTTAACCTAGTTGGTCAGATTTTTCGAAATGTTAGTGATAACCAACGTTGACCGTTGACAAGCTAAGTTGACCTTGTTTCACTTGTTTGGCAATACCATTAACCTAATGTTAACTTACTTTCGACACTTCATGTACATATGTTTGACATAAGCTAAACTATTTCTAGCTAACTTACGTTCAACATCTAACTTTAACCTTGTCCCCTGTATTGCCTCACTGCTCCGGAGTTTAAGTAACTGCTTTAAGTATGTTAACAGTTAACGTTACTTCGGGAGCACCAGCACTCCCGCTTCCCAGTAATGTTAATGTAAAAGTAACGTTACATTTCCATTAGCTTAATGATGTCTGCTGTTAATGTTAGCTAACATTAACGTTAGCGTTACCTCTCCCAGCTAACGCTAAATCTTAAGTTAACGTTCAGCAGGCACTGAGTAACTAATATTTTTGAGGATACGTTATCAGATTGTATTATTCGTATAACGTTACTTACAGTGATGTCTAATATCTTACACAAATATGGCATGATGCCTATTTGACAGGTTTTCAATTGAAACAGTGAAAAACGCGCGAAGTACTTTCGTTCCTCACGCAGGCGCGTAACAACCATAGACTGTGACAACTTGCTAATTTTCAAAGTCACTTTCTCAAAGGATATATTCGTCATTATTTTGGGTAAAAGTGAACGATTCCTTTCGGGTTTTCTGTGCGTATTTTGTACTATTCAGACTGGATAGCAAATTAGAGCAAATCACAAACATAATTTTTTTGGTATTCAACGACTACATTACCCATGAGCTTTGACAGCAACTGGGTGCTGGTCTACATGTGATTACAGTAGGTTATTCCCCTTTAGCTGAAAACAGAGACAAAAAAACCTATGTTTTAGAATATTTTATCACTAAGAATATGCTTTGAACCGTTATTCAGATTTTGTTTTGGGCTAATAAAAAGCAAGGAGAAAGCCCATTGAGTCAGAGAACATAGTAGAAGATAGCTAGGAGAGGAGGTGGGACATAAGCTTTAAATAAGAATATACTAACGTTACTACAAATAATAGTACAGGCGGGAACAACATAGTGTTTGTGCTTTATTGTTAAAAAAAAAAAAGTAAGCATTGTTTTCTGATTAATTAAAATACATTACAATTTCATCTATTGCATGGTTTGTAAATTTGACATTTGACTCAAAAATAAATTCTGAATATCTGAAAATCCAAAATGGTTCAGAAGACCCTGAGCCTGCATTGTATAAAACTATTTTCTATGTCAAATACCCAGCTGGAAGAAAACAGTGGACTGAAGTGCATTAATTAGTGTGTTTTTTGTAATGCTCAGGAGGTGTCACTTTCATTGGATATTTTCACATTAAAGTACAATGACGTGAAATCAAATAATACAGTGCAATTTTTAAAAAGAAAACACAAAAGTAAAACAGTGGCACTAAAGTTGGCTTTATGTATAAGTGCACTAGTGTTTGTTAATTTTACTCTTGATTAGTTAGTTGCCAGCACTAGTCTACACAAAATTAACAAATGTAACAATGTAGTTATACATTTTTAATAGGTCTTGCTGACAGCAGTCATAAAGTGCTCTAAATAGATTTCTTCTACCTTTAGTCAGCATCCTAAATGAAGTGCACCATGCTATCCTCGCATTCTTTGGGCACCGTGAGCTTGTAATTATGGCAAACTAACTTATAATTCTCTCCATCATTGTTGTCCCAGTATTCAGCCCCACAGACTTTGTACTGAATGGCAAACTGTAATACTGCTCCTGGCTGCAGGAATGGAGGAACAGGCAAGTGGAAACGAAATGTATCATAACTGAGTTGGCCTCTTCCTCCTTCACAGGTCTTGGTGACGGTGGACACCCAAGAGGCCTTAGTTTCTGTGCAGCTCTTCCACTCTGTGAATGAATATCGAGCGGTGACATCTTTCTCAAAGTCCAAATTGAGTACCTGGGTGATTCCAATGACACCCAGTTCAAAACACAAGACTCTTTCCAGACACACTTTCTGCATATGGAGACGATGAAGGAATCCTGGCTGGTCACCAGGTTGTTGGGCAAAAACCGGTTTCAAGTATGGCAAAGATATCTCCAGATGCCTTCCATCGGCCAACTCTGCACCCATCAACAATCTAAAGGTGACATGATGTGGTACAGATGGATCCTCTCCAGATTTGAAAAGTCTGATGTCTTCCAGGTCGAGCCCCAGAGAGTCTACAAACCGAACACCAACATTTCTGCATTTCTTCTTCTTCTCTGTGGAGGAAGGCAGAGAGTGTGACCGTTGTCGGATAATGGGTTTTGGCATAGGTTCACAAGAGTGACTGCGTCGGAACTCTTGTCCCCTTGGCAGGGAGACTCTAGGACTTGGGGGGCGGATTGGAATTGGCTTTTTTCCTGCATTAGGTTTGTCAGCACGAAGCATTTCAGTCAGGTTGATTGTCATGCAGGGCCTTGAGACACTGCTGTAAGAGCTGGGCATCTGCTCTTCAGATTTTGTAGAGGGAATCCCCTCACGTCCAATAAACCACCGTCTGGCCATGGGAACTGCTGTCTTGCATACCTGTAATGTAAAATGTAAAACAAAATTTGTTGGAATTAAGTCACAATTATTCCCAATATTCTAATCAAAAGCACAATGACCCACTTGTAACAGAAGTGTACTCTTTTTTACCTAAAATGCATGATTTTGAGCTGTGCAAATCTAACAAGAACAACAACTTCGTTATTCTAAAATTGACAGAACAGCCATAGCAGGAAAGAGTGGGCGTGTACTCTGGAGAGTACGTGCCTGAATGCATACAGCCTGCAATACTCTCCCTGTTGTAGGACTACTAAAATGAATTTGATATGGTTCAACATTAGACGTTGACATCACCTCACCATATGATACGAAGCGTTAGTTACATCCACGCTGCAGGGTGGCCGTAGCCTAAGCTCGCTCCTCCATTTAATGTAGAATTTATTAAAGCAGCGCGTTTCCGTGCGTCATGGAGTGTCCGCGACCACATTACACGATTTGTAATTTGTCACCACATTCATAATCGTCATGTCCGTGGCTTGCTCTCTATTGAGATCAGCTAACGTGCGCGCAGTTTACAGGAAGCTGCAAACGAACCAGTGTCCCTGCATGACGTTGCACGGGAGATTGAGTAATTTAAGATTAAGCGTTATATTTGTTTGTATTCTTTCTAAAGTCTTTCCTCAAGCACAGCGTCGGCTGTCTCCCTCCTTGTATTCTCACTGTTTATCATTAGTAAGTACACTCGTCAAAGAGCGTTTGCGTGTTTCGTTTGAAAGAGCAACTTGTATGCCTTAACTTCAAGTCCCATAATGCAGCTGTGACGCTGCCCACGACACAAGCGGCGAGCCAGTGAGCAGCAGGTAAACAAACCTATCTCACACGGAGAGCCAAACAAAGCGTATGCGCTGCTTGACCGTCTGGAATTTTTAAATGGCGAGGACGATGACAGTCGAAAAAGAGAGGCGTTTGCTGTCACCACTCCAGTAAAACAGTCGCTGAATTGTTATTCAACCGAGAGGCGAGTCGACGACGAACAGAAGGACGAGTTTAACCTGCTGCGGAGAAACGACCGTCGATATCTGCGCATGATGCATTGCAGCACTTTTGCGAAAATGGGTGTTTGTAGCCTCATTCTCAGAATAGAGTATCTGTTCCGAGATGTCGGCTGGGTTCTTTAGCTACCGTATCGCTCAAAACAAGATCCCCTCTGGCGACCTGCAACATGGGGCCCATCATGCAGGAACGCACAGCAACCACGACACTGAAACGCGTCGTCTCCAAAGAGAAGATTCGGGTAAAAAATACTGAAAATAGCGGACCAGTAACCAGGTAGGCCTAATTTTACAGTGGCATATCTAAGACTAAATTAAACTTGTCTTGTCTTGTTTCAGACATAGGTTAGAGGCAAGCCTGACAAACCACTATTATGTTTCCATAGTTCAAAGAGAGGTAACAAGATGAAGAAAGCAGTGGGCCAAATGAAAAATGGCCTCCCAGGACCAGGTCAGGATAAGGACACACTGGCAGCAGGGCAAAGGGTGAGTGAATGGCATCCTGGTAAATTTAAGAGAGATTAGGTTTTAACATTATTGTTCTTCGACGTGATACATTTTAGAGGTGCAGCATGTGTTGTGGCCTGTGTACCTTTAAACCAATCAATCAGAAATAATCAAACTGTTTCCATAATGATTGTTTCACAGGGTGCACAGTCAAAAGGTGGCAAGGTCAAATCTGGCGCTACACGGAATACAAGCAAACTGTCCAGGTATGCATGGAGAGGGGTTTGCATTTCTACTGAAGGTACAGTAAATCCCTAAATCCCCAACAGCTTTTCCTTACTTTCGTGTGTCTCTTTACAGCCCTGAAGAAGAAGGAGATTTGAGACGTCAACTCTGCAAACACTCATCTGTGCACCGGAAAGAGGAGAAACGCGAAAATCAGCGGATGTCGCAGTGCAGCGATGAGCTACACCAGAATCGTGGAGGGATGGGGAAGAATCGGCGAGCCCTCTCCCTGCCTCTCTCCCCAATATCAGGCCTACGACACATGCCTGCGCACCCCCTAACACACTCCCCAGCCCCCACCCCAGAGGCACTACAGCATCACTACAGCCAGAAGGATATTGACGATGACAGCGCCAGTGATCTGTCAGACTCCGAGAGGCTGCCCGTGCTGCCTTCTCCTTGTACCCCCTGCACCCCTCCTCACCTCAACCTCCGCGCAGAGGTCATTAACAGTAATGACTTTCCCCCAGACTTTCCAGGACCATGTGGGAATGTGGGTGATGAAGATGAGAGTGAAAAACCTAGCTATAGTTACCCAGACTTTCTGCCTCCTCCGTTCAACAGCTGGAGCCTGAGACAGCTGGCAGTGTTTATTCATACAGAGGGACGTGGCGCCCCCCGGCCCAAGCCTGTAGGGCTCTTGGAGAAGTACCTGGAGAGGCTGCTGCAGCTGGAGTGGCTCCAGATCCAAACGGCGCAAGCAGAGAGCAGCCGTCCACCTGGGAGCCGCTCAAGGCCACAGGGATTCCCCTCTGCCACCACCGCTCACCCACCCAGGCCTCACACAGCTCCACCGTCCCGACTGAACTCTCCTAAAGGGCTGCGGCACAGCCAGCGAGCCTTCCCATTTGCACCTGTTAACAACCCCCCATCACCTGCCTCAGCCCAGCACCAGCACTCCCGCTTCCCAGTTTGCCCTCACTGTCACATTCGCTACCCGCTGTGCAACGGAAGCTGCTCTGCCTATGCCTACCAGCGGCACTCGCGGCTCAGCCCACTGCTTGAGCGAAGAGACAGATCTGGGGCTCCAGCGAAGAGGAGCAGCAGTGAGACCCGAGCAACCTCCACGGAAGGTAGGAGCCCAGGAGGGCAAGGGGGAGGAGGAGCCCGCACCCCAGTTAGCCCCCCAGCAGGAAGGAGTCATCTCAGAAACATGCAGGCCGCAGGCAATTCTCGTAAGCAACCCCAGGAATATGGAAGTAACCCGAACAGCAGAGGTCAGGTGAGGAAAAGCCGAGTCAGAGCAAACTCTGAGACAGATGTTAAAAAAGAGCCCGGTGGCAGTAAAGTGGCTGGTTCAGAGAAGAGAGTTTTTGCTGCAGGTAAGAGAGAGGTCATCACCTCCAAGAGAGTAGAGAAGGACTGGCAGAGGACAGAGGCGGGAGGTCAGGTCTCTAAAACCGCCATGAAAAGAGCTGCTAAAGAGCCACAGTCTCTCTCCAAAGCACCTCTAAATAGTAAGCAGAATGGCAAAACAAAAAATGTGCACTTTGTTGCAAAATAAGCCCCATAGATCTACAGTATAGTGCTTTACTTAGTGGTTACTGGTACAGGAGCTCGAACCTATGCTTGCTTTCTGTGTAATCTGTGTAATACTAACATGTTCTAACTGTTGTACAGCAGTCTAAATCAGTGAGTGGTGTACAGCCTTCAAAAGGTCAAAACTAACAAGAGCTTGAGCAGCTAGAATAGTGAAAAAACAGCAATGATATCAAAGTATAATGTGACACTTAATAAAACAGACATATATATATACATATTGTGTTTCATTTAAAATGTACAGTAAGTATACAGTCATAATGTTGGACAGTGTTTTGACAGACAGGTCATTATGACCATTAACACTACAACGATTCTAAAAACAGCTTGTATGTAAATTGAGCTCTGTTGCACTGCACAGTCATCTCTCAGTATGCTACAAATGTTGAAATAGGAATAAAATAAGCATCTACTGTACCACTGGATAGCTTTCTTCATAAGTAATCTATAGTGAAGTTGAACACAGATCATTATGTTTTTCGTCACTGAATACAACCATATCGTTTACTAGTGGAGTTTTTGATGTTGGAATGTATTTGTTTTCATTGCTCTTACTTTACTTGATGTTGCTTTTTATTCGTTTATGTGGTGCCTCATGTTTTCAGGCATATTGTTCAGTTAAAGCATCTTTAGGTGAAAAGAAGTAGGTGTAATAAGTGATGGTGTACTGCAGTAATGCAGCTTGTTTCAGATATATGGTTTTGAAATTTTGGTTACAAGGGCTTCCCATGTATGAACAGCTTGAATTGTAGTCTAAAATAATATACTGTATTTTGCATAGAGCTGAGCTCTTTCTATCATTGAAGATGACGTTTAATGTTTGCTACGAATGTAAGAGCATATTTTTCCAAATTTTATATACCATAGTTATATTTATGAAAAGTGTTGTGGTTGACTCGTATTCATCATTGTCATTATGTTTACATCGTCATGCACAAAAAGAAAACATATAGTAAAAGAGCTGAATGTAACTTAGTGTCTACTGTGCTGTACCATTGATCATTCCCGTGATTCAATGGAATTTCAACACATCATAGCTGTTAGGCTGTAACATGTATATGTTATACATATAACCTCCATATCCCACTGCATACTTGAAGTCTTTAGAACACTGTGTTTACATTAGAGTGTCTTATCTGTCTGTTGTGATTTACCATGTGCACTTGATTCATGGGAGCACTAGATTAATGTAAATAATGTGACTTGTATTCAGATTGCACCTCTTTACTGTATATTCATGTAAATTATCTAAGCCATAGATAAGGGTCCAGAAGTGGCAATGTTATTATAAATGTGTACATCATGTTGTCACGCACGCAGAAAGATTGTGATATGTATTTTCTCAGTGTTGAATGCAAGTATTTGTAAGGCATAGAAATAAATGTTTTGCACTCATAAGGACTTTGATCCATTTGCCGTTCTTTGAAACACATGAACAAACATTTTATACAATTATACTTGTCTTCGAACTCTGCAATTGAAAGTATTACATGGTTTGCCGTAGTTTTAAGAAAACACAGTTTTTATTACTTTGCATATTCACATTTCAACCTAGGTGCTTGAAATCAGATCATCATAGAGACCTAATTTTGTATTAAATATTATAAATGTTTTCCAGTTATGAGTGTTCACTGGAGCATGTCTTCTCCCAGACACGTACCAAGCACTGTAGTGGTGGGACATAAAAACAAAGAGTGTATTACATCCTCTTCTGGCCTGGAAATGGTTTTAGGAGGTGGCGAAGATGCTTCTCTCTGTCATTCACACACCCTGCAACAAAGAACAGGTATTTACAGAAATTAGTAATAATGTAATGATTTCCACTTTCCCACATGATTAAATACCATGGTCTTAATTACATGTATACTTTTGCACATTTATCAGAATGTTTTGTTGCCTCCATCCGCTTACCTAAGTGTGTGTTGGCGGTGAAACATGAACTGCCAAATGTTTCTAGGTTGACATCCTCTTTATAGACAGGCCCATCGTTCCACATGAGATCATAGCCACCCACCCTTTTCTCCTTGCCAGTCAGCCTAATGAGAAAAAAACACAGATAATTAGAACGCTGCATACACCTTGTGATCTGAGGAAAATGGTAGTAAGTTGTGGATTGTTGCTATGACACAGTCTGTTAGTGTTTCTTAAAGGTGCTTCTTTCAACCCATGTTCTTAATGTTCAAAAATGCCATAACCCAGAGTCAAGAGATTATACTTACAAATTTGTTTAAATTGATGAATATCAATATAGATTGTTATGACTATAATCCATGGAGAGACACAGACACACCCTCACACTTTGTTCCCTGATGACAAAAAGGCAAACACACAATGACATAGGCGCATTTACCTTCCTTCCATATCAACAACATTCAAAGTGTCTTCCAGCAGCCGGCACTTCATCTCATAATCTTCTCTACTGCTGGGTGAGTGTGACGGAGAGGCGTTCACCTCAATTAACCACCTGCAAAGAGATGGAAGTTGATGACATTCACCAAAACATACTTAGCCTTTTGAGCCAGCATTAGGAAAAGTAAAACAGTTCAATAAAGATTGTTAGGTAGGTGTTATGGCAGAAAATTGTGTCCTCTTACATTTAATCTTTTATGTATGTATGTTCTTTTATTATTATTATTACTATTGATATTACTCATTTTGTTATGGCTTATAGATATATATTTATTGTGTTTTTATCCTTAACCTTTCCTCTCCTATACTCCCTATGTTAGTCTGTCCACATTTACTAGGTTTTAGGTCAGAGCGTGAGATTGTTTTGGTGTTTTCCCCCTCTTGTTGTTCCTCTCCTCTCCTGGAATGTTCATTCAAGGCTGAGAGAGGATGTCTGTTCCCCCAAACATAGAAACCTAGACTGTGTAAATGATTATGCATCCCTTTGCTTGGGGCCAGGCGCCCGAAGCTGCCCTAGGCAGCAGGTCTCTGGACCAGCTGTACATGTGTTTTAGTACTTCTCTGTTTATTCTCTTTTATTAATAAATTCTTCAAAGACAATGGTTGGTTGTTACTCAATTATTTGCTTAATCCCTCACCAGCAAGATACAATTTCCCACGACAGTAGGCACAAGCAAGTGAATGTATTTGTATTGGAGAGAGACACTGTCATCAGTGTGTGAGCTATTATTTACAACAGGATTATTGCATACCTTTCATTTTAGATATATTTATGGGGTTATTCAGTCATTGTAATTTCTGGAGCCCAACACTAACAGATTTACTGCTTTGTCTAAGATTGCAGGAAGGCAAATGAAACATGGCACATTTTCTTGTCTGTGCATGTGCTCTTCTTTGTTAATTTGTGGGCATGCATGCCTTAGTGCATTTCTGCAAGTGAATATGTCTAGGTGATGATGCACAGTGTTGGCAAGCACTTAGTGTATGTGCAGACCATATGAGCACTTACGGTTTGAGGTTCTGATCCAGTAGAATGTCGTACCCGTAGAGCTCAAAGCAGTGTTTGTCATTTATGATGACCTTTTGTACGCTCTGTAGACTGCGGACAAATATGTTATCCATCTCTTTAAACAGGATTTCTACCATCTCTCTGCCGTGCTTTGCAGTCAGGTATCTTCGAAGCTGCTGAATCTGCCACTTGCATCCCTATTTAGAGATGAATAAAACAATGAGCAGTAAAAAGGTTACATAATTGGTTAAAGGGGTCACATTTCAGAAAAACTGGCTTATATATGCTCTAACGAGTTCTTGAATTTTAACACCTTTTCAGGATCATAGTCTGGCGCTGTTTTCTGAACAGCCACGTTGGTCAGGTGCATATCTGAAAAGGGGAATTAAGTAGAATTTTGGGAACTTTAATGATGTACTTATGCCTTCCACATTGGATGTAAGTGACAGAATTAGGAACAACAGCCTCTGACATTGGGTCAAACAGACTAAAATTGACTTTGTTTGAATATTTCATTAGACAAAGGCTCAACTTGTTAAGGGATGTCTGGCACACTGGTACTAAAAACTCAGAGCCAGACTATCACATAAGTGTTTCAATATCCAAATGAATAGTGACTAAATGTTATGACCGCAAACAAAGGATACACCTGTCATCAATACTACTAAGAGAGAAGCGGGTGCTTGAGAAGCGGGCAAAACCATCTCGATACAGCCAGGCCTTCAAGGGAACATACTGAAACACAAGCACAAGCGCATTGATTCACAAATTCCGCACAATTGATATTTTGTATAAAACTTTGTGATTCACAAGGTTCAGTACGTACTGATGTAACCAGCACATAGACCCTCAGATCAAATTTTCTGCCTGTAGAGACAAAATGTATAAAAACTACTTAAGCAATATAATATATACATATAAAGCTTCTATTAAACACACATCCTCCTGTTCACAGTTCCTGTCCATTAGTAGTTTTTGTTAAATTATTTGTTAGCAGATTTGATGATTTTTCTGAATTAGTTTTGCAATAAGGTGTATTTTTCAGTTAGTTTATTACCATTAATTAGGTAGGGGTTCTCTATATAGCGTTGTGCCACATAGCTTTCCACTTGAGTTGCATCCTTCTGTTCCTCTGACCGGGTGCCATCCTGCTTAAGTACAATATTAACAATCTGAATATGTGGGTGTGTGTGAAGAATGTCTGCTTTTAGTAATTGAATTTACACCCAATTCCTTGAAGTAATAGGCTAAATACACGTTACCTTCTTCCAATCCATGATGTCTTTCAGTTTCCTGAACAGGAAAATACCTTTCCCTTGAGATTTTGCAACCTAAATAAATATACCAGTTAATTTATATGACGTGTTTGCAAAATTTCCAAATACTAAATTAAATATTGTTTTATTTATACTTTAGCTAACCGGCTTCATGATCCAGGTGCTGCCAGGGTTTCTTTTGAACTCCTCTACAAAGAGATGGTATTCGCTTGGCAGTGCAAAGGTGCAGGGAAAAAATTCACATTTCGACGCCTCCATCCGGCCAACATCTCTTTCAAGATTTTTCCGATATCTTTTAAGGTTTTTCACCATGAGGTTTTTGCGAGTCAGCTGTAACAAAGTGCATACAAAATACAAAACAACATAACTTATGATTTGAAGGATATATTGAAATCTCTGGTTTATTGTCTCAAAGAATGCCAGAGTGATGCTGCCTCACCTCATAATGGTTGCGAAAGTGGTTTATCCTTACATGTTCCTCCATGTAGGAGTGATCAAAATTCTCCCTGAGCCAGCCCACATCACACCAGTGGAAGTCCCACTCTCCATCGCTGTGAGAAAAAGATTCAGATTCAAGCCAGGGATATGACAGGGAAGCTGATGTGATGTGACATAAACAGACAACCCTACTCACTCTTTGACTTCGACCCAACCTGGTCTTTGCCGCAGGACATCCTGTATGGTGTTGAATAGGCCACATTTGTAACGCACACAACTCCTTCCCTCCCTGAGGAGATATTGTAACATGTCACTGTCACCAGTACTTGTGAGAAACTTTTTATTCACAACCAACTTATGAACAACACTCACCGCTCCTCACTTTTGCTACAGTCATATGAACCCCTGTATCCAGGTGTCTGCAAAGGTGAAGAAAGCAAACCCACATTTAGCTTAACTCCCCATAGTTTTGAATAACTTAAGAAGTAAAAATGTACACTTAAATTACAGCAGCAAACACATATATTAGCAAGTCCTCTACTACCTAACGTTAGTTAACCCTAACCCCAGTAACAACCTACCGGTAATTACTTACTACAGGTATAAGGCTATGTAACGTTAGTGACGTTATTTGGTAACGTTACACCCGTGTACTACGTTACTCCTCATTGGCTAATATATGGCAATTAACATGTTAACCTAAGGTAAACTTAACTAACGTTATATCACGTCTATTAACGTTTTCTTGTCGGTAAAAAGCCTAACGTTACAATACAACAAAATGTACACACAGTGCTTTCTATTTACCTTATATTTTGACATGGGGGCGCACGCTATGATAGTTAACTGTAGCTACATTAGAAATATGCGTGATACGAGATTAGTCATAACATCTAGTTAGCACTTAGCTAGTCCTAGCGGTGTTTTGATAACTGTTGTCACGGTAACCACATCACCAACAAAGGGGAAATGTCCTACTGTGCTCTCCGTAGCTCTCCATAACTTTTATAAATCTCTCTGTTTTAGAGTAGAAGTAAAGTTTGCGCTCATGATTTATGATTGTATTCTTAATTTCAAGAGAATGGGGAAATAATCACATGACTGATATAAACATATCAGAATATCACGCCAATTAATTATAATAAAATGCTAAAAATTTGTATCAAACAAATATTATTTGGGCCCCTGTGTGTTAATTATGTGGTAAATGTTTCCTTTACTTTGCTGATTTGCTTGCTCAGTATGATTTATACATGATGTGATTTTATTCAAAAGTCTTAAAAGAGTTATCGAGGTTTCAGAAAAAGCAATTAGTCCATCAGACGTTTATTACAATTCTCAAATGTTTGGGTTTAGTAAACTGAGATATGCCTTTACTTCTAGACACAGTGAAAACGTCACATGTAGCTTCAACCCTCAACTTTACAAATAATTACCACTTGGCGGCGACAAATCCTCATCTAACTTAGTAGAATGTAGGTTCTTATTCATTCAATTTCTTTCCCAAAATTCTTCTTTCAGCATTAGATAATTCCTGCTTAATCTAAGCAGTTAACACACATACATATTTACTTATATTGACCTATCATTGTTTTGGATATGTGTATGGAAGTTGAATAGGCTTGAGTTTAAAATAAATAAAGTTAACTCCATCCCTTCTTGGTTTTGTCTAACTACGTATGTATCTGTTAATGCTCTGTACATGCTTTAATCCCACTGGCCATCACTATATGATATTCAAAGGGTAAAGGTCAAATCAACACAAATATTAATATGGTTTCATAATATCCCTTCTTTTTCCAAATGTGATTCACCAATGATATTTCTAAGGACATAAACAACATTTATGGATTAATGTTGCAAATATGATTTAAGATGACAAAACATGCCAGATGGCCAAGTTGCTCAGTGTTTGCACCCAGTGCTTTATCATCTCCGGAAGTTGACAAGACAAAACCATCTGAAGTGAAGATAGCTAGACCATACTAGACCACTGACCATTTCCTATGATATTTAATTGTGATAACAAACTGCCCTGCATATTCAACCCTTAACACATCAGCTAATTGTTAAATGATTGTGGCCTATCTAATCTGCTTATGTTTATTGGTGACAGAAGTCTGTCATGTGCATTACCATAGCTGGTCTCATTGACCCTTTGGTTGTTGTGTATGTAATTAATCCATGGTAGTCTGGGATGCAGTGTATGAGATTCTTCCCTGCTTCTGATTGACAGTTCTACCTATACCCAGTTAATAACAACATTTACATTTATTTTTTTAAACAACTTGTTATCAATACTGTAAAACAAACGTATACCTGAGTCAGATTCTTGAGAAAAGCTTAATAAACTGTTACCATCCCCTATGCTGATTACTGTGAATTTTTTTTCTCTGCCACCCACCATTAATCAAACAAGCGTCCATACTTTAAACTCTGACATAAATAATCAGAAAAGTCTATAATTGAGAGGGCTTTAAATTGAATGTGGATGTTTGGTTTGGCTAGCTAACTCCACAGTAGTAGACATTGAGCAGGCCTCTCAGCAGTGTGTAATACAATCTTTTCACCAGCTGAGCCAAATCCCAGTCTCAAAACCTCACTTCCATGCAGATAAGTGATAGAGTCATATGCTTTGTTTGTCAGTCATTTTATGGAAATTACAGTTGTTACAACAAAACATAATGTAAATTTAGAAGAAGTGTCACATAGAAATGTTGGTCAAACATCAGAAAAAGATTTTTTTAAAAACAGACATGAAAATCCGGTGAAATGTGGCAGTGCTGATATCATATCATATCCAAAAGAGCTGGCTATAAGATGGCATCAGTTATCTTTTGAACTTCATCAACGCAATTTGCTTGTGGGAGCCTCAGACAAGAAAACCACATTCTGGCGTCTCTCCTTTTGTCATGTTTGCTGCAGAGGAGATATGCATGCGTGTGTCAGTTAGTCTCCAAAAAAGTATCAATAAATATTTCCATCCCCTCAGCTGCTCAAAGATTCAGATATTTGTGAGTTTCAGGAGGAAACTTTCATTCAACACCCTTGTTTTCAAATGCAATATAGTCTGCATTACCCTTACATAAATTGTCTCTTCCAAAATCAAAGTTAGTCCTTTGCCAAGAGTTTCCATTAACATCACTACCACATTGTTAAAAGTTTAGTCCAAAACTCTATTTCTTAAGCCTTAATAATCGGTTAAAATATAGGTGCCAATCAGGGGTCAACCTCTCAGCAAGCTTTTATTTCGAGGCAGATTTCCTATACTTGTGTCTGTGCAACAATTTTTGGTTTGGCAGTCATCCCTCCAGAGAATATTTATCAATTTGTTTGCTATACACATTATGCTTATAATTTTGGCTAACCACTCATGTTTTTGTCCTTATGCAAGATGAAAAAAAACATCTTGGAATGAAAATTGTTTTTGAGGATCAACCCATGGGTTTGTCCCTTTCAAGCATGTAGCCCATGTTTTGTATGGATTTGAAGTTAAATTCCAATTGTATAGTCCAATTTAGACTCTTATTTAAAATATTTCTGTGAAAGGCCCTACTTTACTGGCTTAGTTTTGCAATGCTAGTTTTACCACAGTGTATATTTTACATAAATCTCAGTACCATCACTCACTGTAAAATATCCCACAGCTCAAACAATTTTTAGTGGGTGATAGTCATCAGTCATGGTAAACTAAATGATCCTCTACAGCAACCACAAACCAGGAAATCAGTGGGATCCAGGGGCATCAGCTGTTACTCATAAGGGAGGCATCTTGCTGTCTTTAGTGCAATAGCCCTCACCTTGGCATGAAGTTCTGTTTGGAAAGTCCAGCTCAGCCATAGATCTTTCTGCTGAGTCTTAGTACGCTGTTCAAGCCCTTCTCCACATGCAGAGGAAACACCAGTGGTGTATATATACTCAAGGAAGAAAAGACAAGCACGTGTGAACTTTGAAGCATGACAGGATAAAAGGGCCAATAAGACTGAGTTATCTATACACTGTAATGTGTAAGGAAGTGACACAGTTTGAGGTGAAACCTGCCTTTGTGACACAACTGATCATCTCTGTGCTGCATATCATTGCTCTACATACGGAACTTAAAACTGCGCTATTGCTGTTAGGGTTTAGAATGTAAATGGTGACATGCTGACAAACTGTCATGGCAGGCTTCTGTGCGAAGGTATCTTCTGATTTATTCTAACTAGATCTGTCCCACTGATATAGAGAGTAATAAACCTGGAAGACAAGAATAAAGAGCAGATAGTTTGGCTTTTGTCCATATTGAAAAAAGTTTTCATGTGTCAGTGTCTCTACATCACAGTTGAAATCCTCTTGCTTTCTGTGTTTGATTTTCTTAACCTTATAAGATGTGTTGAACCATTTTACATAACAGTTCCTCATATTCATTTCAACAGGCTTACATGTCTGCAGCCTCTGAGATCTTAATGCCACCTGTTTATTGTTTCTCCAGTCCCTACCTCAGTAGCTCCACAGCACCCCAGGCTTTTCACACCCAAAATGTTTTCTAATAAAACATGAGAGGAGGCCAAGAAAAACAGGACAAAATGGCAGTTTGAATCCTGCTGAATTGTATTACATTCCCGTATGTCTCCCAGTTAAGCCTTGAACCCACTGCAATGAGTTTCCCTCTGTTGACTAAATCAAGGGCAGCGATAATCAACACTAAACAAGCACGGTTGGCAGAAAGTGAACCCACAGTACATATGTTATGATGTAAAACCATATGGCTGACTCCTTGAGGTAAAGCAGGGAGAAAAACAGAGGTAAAAAGGTAGAATTATAACAGCAATTTGGGATACCAGAAATGTCCTGTTCGGAAAACTTAGTAGTTCCAGGATGGATCTTTATAATGGCATTGCTAATGAACACAAGTTTAACAATTCAAGTTGTAAAATGTGTTGCATAATGCAATGAGAAAGTTAGAGAGATTTAATTAAATGAGGCCTACTATGAGGTTTCACACCTCAATCCATTTATATTGCCTTGATCAGCTATGGCAAAACAATGTATCCAAGTAGATTCAGTACATTTATATTTTTGACTGCCTATTTGGTGTAAATAACCATCCATGATCATATAAACTAACACTGCAACATCAGATTAATTAGACCAGGTTATAAGACGTCCTTCACAGAAAAAAACAAGAACAAAATGATACCTTGAAAGCATTCTTGCATCATGTGATTGCTAAACCACACACAGACAACTTTCTGATAGTATTCCGCTTCCACATCTCTGGTCAGGAGAAAAAACACAATGTGGTCTTCATTTATCAGGAATTCTCTCTGTTTCCCAGCTTAGGGAATGTGCCAGAGAATTGGGGTATGGCACAAAACCCTAGCCGTAGGGAATTTGGGAAGGAACCAGAGGGCAGGCATGAGTCAGACAGATCTTGATTTACTGGATGTCTCTGTAGCAAAGAACAAATCCAGGACACCTACTGTATATAACCCTGAGACTGAGAAGGTACAGTCAACAGTATGGGGGCCTTTTGCATCATCATGCCAAAGCATCTTAACAAAAGCCACAGTCTTCCCATGAAGGTATGTATTTCTTTTATGTGAGTGTGTTTGTGTTCTCTAAATATCCCCACTTCTCTTTGTCTGTAAGTGTGTATACCTTAAGCTCAACAGGAAAGACTTTTATTTAATCAGCTACATTTAAGTGGATTTACATCCTACATCTATTGGTTCTTCCTTGGAGAATTTGTTCAACAAGTGATGGAGAAACAAGTCAGACAATAATATTACGGAAAGTCTAAACACGTTTCCTCTGTTTCAGTCTTTTGTGGCAGTCTGGTGTTTGATCGTAATAATCGCCCCAGGAGGTACACCCTCATAAAATCTCCTGCTGGTCCCTTTTTTTCAGTTTTCCTATGAACACTCATCTCTCTCACATTCCCTAAGGTGCTTCCATTTAACTTCGACGATTACATCATGTAACCATTGAGTGATTTGTCTTCATGAACTCAGTGCTTCAGATACAGACTTATACACACTCACTTCCCACGATGGTTGGATTAACAGAGCAGATCAACTGAATTGAGTTGTTGTTGTTTTGGTTTGTATGTTCAGGTTCATCACCTTCCTACATGGCCTCCTCCCAATCCTCCTGACACGTGAGGGATGAGGTGGTGATTATGAGTGGCCAACATTCATCCTGGAGTGTTCTTTATCTGTGGGACAGATGGTAGGTTATACCTATATGCAACTGCTGAGCTCACTAGCACTTTCTTACTTTTTAACCACTTTATAACATTTTTGCTGATTGATTAATTTTTTTTGCCTCTCATTGCTTTATTAGCCTTCACACTTCTTTAGTCCTCATGTTGAGAGACAACACCATAATTTAAATGCAAAACACCCAGGATTAATCAACTTCAGACCCTTTGCTAACTCATTTGTTCATTATTTAATGATGATGACACACCATTTACATCTGGTGTATGGGGGGTTGGGGGGGAGAATATACACTGGCCTGAGTCTGTACCCCTGTCTGCCCCCCAGCCAAAATGCATCACAATGCAGACTACTAAGTGTAGTCATTTGTCACTGAGAAACCAATTTTAGACAAAAGTCAACAGCCATTTACTATCAAAACGGGTCCACCATCCTTAGAGAAAACAGTATTAAACAAACATGGCATTTCAACTAATTGTTGTAAAGAAATATGCTGCATATTATGCCAGTAATGTAAACAATGAGCACAATTACTGAAATTACTGAAACATTCTGACTAAAATCATGAACTGTAGCTGCTTAGAAATGTGTCTGACCGTGATGAACTAAAAGACTGACATGAGACAAATTCTCACACTTGACCTAGCCTCGTGAGTAGATGGCCTCGAGGTGGGTTTGCCTACATCAGGATTATAAACTTCAAAACAGTAACTCTCCTGCCCAAGAGTAATAACAGATCGGTCCTCTGGGCATTGAAACTGTTACATGAAATGACCCTCAGAAATTATGCCAGCGTTCAAATGTTCTCATTTTCCTGAGGGTCATACTGAAGTGGGCATCTCCCATCAGTCTTTGTCACTGAACTTGAGAAGTAGCGCTTCATCATCACCATATGGCAGGCATAGGCCTATGCAGATCATTTCCAGACTGGCTCTAATTGTATATAACAAAGGGGTGTATAAATGTGTAGTTAAGATTATAGGTATTTGCTTGACCCCTTTTCCACACTGGAGTGTCCAGATGGTATATTGCAAGGTGTGTTTTGTGTGTCTGTAATTTAGTGGCTCTGTTTTGTAGCTCAAGTAAATTACAACAACAAAAAAGGGGAATTCCCTCATTATACCTTGACTTTATGTGCAGTAGGCCTATTTGAGAGAGTAATGGAGGGCCCATGCTGCCAAGTGTTGCTGAAAAATCTGTTTTATTAGGCTATATTTGAACAAGACAGTATCCTATTTTACAAGTCATGCATCAACAGAAACACAAGTGGAGTAAGTTCACCTCAGTGAACACGCTGCTGCATTTAACAGAAGGGGTGTGGGCGTGTACCCAAGCCTCTCCAAAGCCCTTTATCTTAGATTTGGGATTTCAGAAGGCAAAGTGACGTTGAGGAGCATCATCATCGTCTTTGCTCCAAAGATCACCTTTTCCAAAGCACACTTTGCTGTGTGACTGCGGGCGCTATTTGTATTAAGGTAGGTTTCCTTTCACTTCAGTTACAGGTAGGAAGTTGTAAATATGAAAGGAACTGTGCGACAAACATCCTCTGATTGGTTATATGACGCCTGGACCATATGAGATGAGCTGCTCATGGAGAACTACGCTGATGGATTTTCACTCGATGCTGGTGGGAGATTAATTTGACAAGTGCGCTGCATCCTCATCAGGCTATGATTCATTTTGGGAACATCTGACATGGCTAGGATACCATCCATCCTCGCGAAAACCATGCTTTTCAACATACTGGCATTGATTCTCTTACAAGGTAGGCTTAGAGGATTTGATGTCGGCAAGCTGCCACAAACTTTTTCAACACATTTCAACCTTTATTCACGTAGCCTATTCATTTAGGCTATTTACACAGTTGGTTATTTGGTAAGTACTAGTTTACTAAACTTAATTACAACACCTTTCTTGTACAATACGAGGTGTCTTGACGTCCGATGCCTTGGTCATATCCGACGTGAACCCCGGAGGTCTCCCACGCTCCAGCAGGGTGTCTGGCTCCGGGGAATCCAGGGGTTTACAGCTGTCTGAGGCAGCGGAGGCTAAGTCCAGACCCAAGCGCTGCACTTGTTATTCCTACAAGGATAAAGAGTGCGTCTACTACTGCCACTTGGATATCATCTGGATCAACACTCCCGAGTGAGCTAAGTTAAATGCTTTTAAACGAGGCTTTCCAATAAACCACCCGGACGTGTTATTGTAATGCAAGCGTCCCCGGACTTACACAATAACAAATGTATGTTTTGTCAGTTGGGACACAGAGTGTCAATTAAGATTATTTTAAAGGTAGATTGGCATGTAGCTAGGTTGTGCAACTCAAATTGTAGTCGTGCACTGCAACACAATACAAAGGCAAGTCACGCCCGCTGCCCTGAGGCGCCAGACGCAGTCATGGTTCAAGTGATGGCAAGCCCATGAGAAACTAACTCGCCCCGCAAGGTCAGCGTTTCACATCACACACAGTTGGAGGTATTTGCAAAAGTGAACGTGCTTCTTCAGTAAAGCTACTCTGTTCTCACCTTTCACCCTTTCAGTGGTCAACACGTGAGCTCTAATTAGTAGCCTAATGTTATTATTTTCCAATCATCGAGCTAATTACTATTTTAATGGTGGTGAATGTCCATGTTGCAATATTTTAAAGTTTCAGTTAAAAACGATTCTAGTATGAAGCATAGTGCATAAGAAGAATAAAATTGGTGTCCCTGGCAAAATTGAATCAAACAGCAGGAATTATGTAGGCCTATGAGTGACAGCTTGATGTCTTCATTAAAATGGTTCCTGCACCATGTTCAAAAGGGTTAGGTTGCAGGTATTGGCATGCATGTCATGAGTGCGTCAAAGGCACCAGAGAACCAATATCCATGATGCAATACATTCTGAATGCATGCTAACATCAAAAAATAAAATAAAAACCTCATTAATCATGGGATTGACCTGTGAATATGTGATGATAAATAAAGCTACTGTAGGCTTATAAATCCCCTGTCATGAGCAAACAAAGTCTCAAGGATCTGAGCAGTTGAAATAGCACACTATAAATATGCAGGGTGGTGTTTGTGAGGCTGAATGGACAGAGATCAGAGAGAAATCTGTCATGCAAAGCTAATGGTTTACAGGGGCTGGTGAGGAATATACCAATTCTTCATTTTCTACATGATGGACTTGACCAAATTCAAACGATCTAGTCGTTATTCACTAGAGCCGGATTTGTTCAAAAAGAGTTTTTCTGGTTCCCAAAATTGTACCAAGATGTTACTGTGGTATTGTGGTGTCAAATTGTCAGCTCTTAAACATTAAAAGATACTTAAAACTACTCACACTTCATATTAATTAACTTTTCCGTTAGTTAGAGGCAGAAATGGCTTGTGGCATAAACATCTTATGCTGTCACACACTGAGAAAGAGAACATAATGAAGGTATTATTACTGATAATGGCGAGGTAATTTGGTGAATTGGTCCTGGGACCACCAACACAATCATGTTACAATCAGGGACCTGTGCTGGCCAGATGTGCGCACCTCAGGAGTTATGCTTGCTCTGCAGGTGATGAGGAACCATGAAAAGTGAATATTTCCAGTTGGCATAATTACAGTTAGTAGCAGTTTTCACAGTTTGTGCTTACAAAAAGTGTGTTCAACATGTGGCCTAGCATACCGCATATTAGTAGCAATACCTCAAAATATAAATTTCAACACCTTGTTTTCAGGAGTGGTGCTTTGTTTTGTGACCTCCAAACCGCATATTAAAATCCTTGGCAAGGCAGTGGGAAAGCATTCTTTCTTCCTCTGTCTTCTTGTGCCAAGATTGCTGTGGGCTGTTTCAGGTAAACAACACAATTTATTACTGCTTAGCATGTTGGGACATATTGACATATTTTAAAGACTGAGTGAGATATTGACAGCAGGCATCAATATAAAAGCTGTAAGTGTGTTTTCAAATAGGTGTGCTCACCTTGCGGGGAGCACTGCACTATGCTGGAAGATAGCAAACCATGTTTTCGAGCTAAAGTTTCTTAAAATCTCACTATATGGAAAGTAAATAAAAGAACAACCTCCCTCCTATACGACAGCAAGCTACTCTGTTATTGGCTCACAAGACTGGTTACAGTTAGCTTTTCAGTGTCAATGTGTGTACTGCTGCTTCTCCCTACAGGTATCTAATTAGCTAGGCAGCAGGCAGTCTGACAAAATCTGACAAATCTACTGGGGAAAGCTATTTACATATGTACAGTCCATGGATCTTTTATTTCAAATGTCTTATGAAAACAGACTAAATGGATAGTGATAGATGGCAGGCCTTCCTCACAGCTGTGAACAAATTTCTGCTGGGACGCTCAAATTGATTTTAGAACAAAGACCCCCGTCCTCTTTGCTCATTAAGACTTTATAGTTCCTAAACACATCCACGGATATTTAAAAACAGAGTGAGTGGAAAGAATGAGAAAACGAAGAGAAGAATCAGTGTTATCCAAATGTAAGGATTAGGGTCCACAGTCAAGTAGACCATATTCACCTTTGCTGACCTTTCTGGCTGCCTTTGTTTTTCCATTACCAATTCACGAAACATTTCATCAGCGGGAAAAACACGAGGCAGATAGAGTGAAAAATCGACTGTTTCTATACAAGCCTTACCACAGATCATTCATATGACGTTGAAGGGGCAACTTTACAGTCATCGTATTGTAAGCTAATGTAATGTGCACAGATTGTGAAGTATGTATTGCTTCCTCTGCATGTGCATGCTTTCCACTGAAATGTAAAACATGTGATCTAGTCAGATACCTCTATGGTATGAAAAATGAGTATATGACTGCTGGCCTGAAGGCTAGTAGAATATATCTTTTTTTCCTGTGTCCATAAGAACGTGATTTATTTCACATTTTTATTATCACTAAAAAAGTTGGCCTCTTTTCTCAGACGGACAGTGCCCTATGGAATGTCGAGCTACACCGGACCTCAGCGAATCAGACGTGATGTTGGTAGACAAGCAGCTGAACGTGAGGGGGCGAAGACTCAGCGCTGCGTTTGTTTTGTGCTTGATTCAGACCCTGAGTGCCATGCTTTTTGTCTGTCAAGGTCGGTATGATTTTTTCTGTAAAAATGATATTCATTGGACTGTTCACATTAGGGAAATTTACATCAACACATTAAGCTAACTATAGGTGATATGAGTGAAATAAAGAATTGAGTGCCTGACCTGGAGCAGATAAAAAGGCCTCTAATAGTAAACAAACACCAAGCATGGACAGTTTAGGACAGTTTGTTTTTCATTGCTTTGCTCTATCATAAGGTGCTAGCTAAGGGTATTTGAGTACTCTCGTGTCAAATAACAGAACACATTTTCAGTTTGTTTAATATTATGTATGAATATGGAATAATGTTGTTGGTAATATTCTAGTAAATTCGACAGTTGTGGCAGCCACTGTCATGGAAAACCATGTCTGGTGTTGTACAAAATGTTTTGACAAATATAATTTCACTGAATAGCATATCCACACAAATTAATTAAGACAAACAATGTATGAGGTGTATTGAGGTCTGAATCAGATGTCTCTTCCATCTTCCATTCAAAGACATAGTCTCACTTCAAATAAACAAAAAATAGTTTGGAAACTTTTCAACATTTTGCTTGTTAGTCTGGTTCAAAATGCCACGTCATTGCCTGCATGCTATTACTCACCTCTCATAGACTCCACTTGAAAATGCCATACAGTATAGCAACAACATATTAGAACACATACCGCAATTAATCAGATAAGCTTGAAATTGTTTATGCAATCATTATTTTTCTGGCATGGAAATATACTTGAAAGACATATCTCTCTTGTACTCAGAGGAATAGACAAATTTCCAAATGTGGCCAAATTATTCTCCTTTTGCCTAAGATATATCATATCAAGTAATTATAAAATTGGACATTTGTTCAGAAAAAGACGCATTAAACCTATCAGACAGAGCCATGGGGGTGAAGAGAGCCAGGGCAAACCATAAATCTGTTAGGTGTCTTTTGTTCCCGTATATATTTGGATGCATTTCTTTAACAATAATGTTGTTTCCAATATCCCAAGTGTTCTTTGATACTTCAAGACATGCACTTTACAAGTAGATGAAGTTGTGCTAGGACCCCCACTCAGCATTCTTTCTTCTTCCAGTTAATACGTAGATCTGAAGTAAAAGGAAAATGTTACTGAAGTACCATAGCAGTTGAAAACCTGTGTTAAAATCTCTGCCTGTGGAGTTTGGAAATTCATGGGTATTTATCAGGCAGGAAGGGTCTAATTAGGAGCATTTACAACACATGTTGCATTATGGGAAATATAGGACTAAGTGTTTTCGATGCTTGACACATACTAGGGACAAGAAAGTCAGGATATATCGGCTGCCGCTTTAATTTTGACCAGTCTTTTATGAATCTGTCCCTTGTGATTCCCCCATGTTTATGGACATGCACTATTCAATAACTGGATTAGCCCTTTAATATTACAGATTTAATGTAATATGTTCTCTTCAAAGCCTCCTGCAGACAGTGCCAATCCGGAGTCTCCACAGAGTCCCTGGTCCTGGATGACCGTTTGACCCGTCTCCGTGTTCTGTTCTTCTCTTCGGGGGCATGGACCCTTCCCTCCTCTTCAGCCCCTTCACTCTCCGTTTGGCACTCTTGCCTCCACAGGTACGCTCACATTCAAGGAGAAAGAGCTTTGGAGTTTGACACTGCCGACATTCCTCAGCATCGTAACTCTTGGAGCAAGTTCCATCAGGCCGAGTGGTTTCAAGAACTCTTCAGCAAATTCGATACAGATCCCTGGAGGCTATCCCCTTTTTATTCCCCCTTAATAGCAGCATAAGGATTACTTTCACCATAACATAATAGCCAATGACCTTGCTTCTGTCAAGCTTGATCAGAAAAACCCTTTGTATTCACACCTGGTAACAGAGTGTTGTGGACTACACTTGACTATCCATTTCAACAATGGGATCAGCTTGTATCAGTATATGATATGAGGGACAACAAAGACATTTCTACAAAAATGTTGGAAAGCAAAAAGTGCCATGAGGAGTCACAGAAAGTAGGAGCAAGGCATAATATTATGATATCTTGCTTTTAAAAATATCAAAACATGCCAACAAAAATGGAGAAAGCTTTTGACTTCCTGTGTTATGGGGCATATCACTGGGCTTTGGAATATGAGAATATTTAAAGTCACTCTGGAAAGCATTCACACCCTGACGGTTTGCATATTTTGCTCATTTCACGTGTTTTAAGTAAGATTGTTTGTGCTCTTTGCAACTGATCAGTTATATCCATTGTGCTTTTATTTCAACGCCATTGGCTAACATTGACTCTGTACAAACTTTATGACGGCTTAAGCTGGAGTGAATTTTATAATGAATCATCCATTGTTGAACCTAGGAGCGAAGAGTAAGTTTGACCTTATTCTATATTTTTCTCATTGTCAACAAATCCCATGAAAAAGACCAGAACCAGCAATGAATTAATTCCACTAACAAGTATTGCCTGTGTTGATAACACCTGATCTTGTGATATAGGAGCAGTGCTTAATTTGTAAATTAATATGTACCGGAGCACGTGAAATGTGCCACCCGCTGAAAATAATTAATAATTTATGATCAAATAATTATTTAAAATGCATGGTGTACCTGCAAATTTTATTAAAGGGCGAACAGAAACCATTATTAGCTACCAAATCAAATAGTAAATAAGGAAATCCATTAGACTTACCCTGTTAGGCTGTATGAAATATTGGATTTTATGTGTGTATAAGACTAGTGCAGTGCAGAAGGCTTAAACTCAGAGGTACCGGAGTGGTGCTCCGGCTTGCTCCAGCACAAAGTAAGCACTGAATAGGAGGACCAAATGTATATTAATCTGCAGAAAACACAAAACAGTCCCTAACAATTAACATTACATCCCTAACATTACTCCTGTTTGAGAAACGCTTGTCAAACTGCAGTGTCCAGCTGTTTCATAAAAGTACTTAAAAACAATATATTTGGGACTCCTTTTTACAGATCTTGATTAGAAATCATGGGCTTGTGGCTTGAATGCCACAGACAGGAAGAAGTATTGAGACATACGCAGTGTCGATTTAGGTTTTGTAATGGGATTTATTCAGAATAAGAAAAATACAGAAAAACTTTATCCTTTCAGTAAAGTATTTGATGTGGAGCAACTCCCCCATCAAAACTGCCTCATATTCCTTTTATTCTGTGAATCTTTGGGGTGAAGAAAAACATTGAAAGCACCATGTTGCCTAAGGCCTGAACAGACTGTAGTTCAAGCGTGTCGAATTCAATGAAGCTAAGCTACTCATAGAGTAATAGAGTTAAAATTTTAGAATAACATGCAGTGCTCTACCATAGTTGAGCAATTGTGTTCCTTGCTTCTGGGGCCACATGTGCACTTCCACTGACCAATAACCAGTTTCTCCCCCTTTACAGTTTACTGGAGCTCAGCAAAAAATATTTACTTATTTATCCTGTTATTGTGTTTGCACCTTGTAGAATTTTCCACCAATAGCAGAAATAGCTCTGCTCTCACAAGGACACTACAGTTAACATCTCATACAGGAGACACACTTTAGTTTTGCCTCTCTTTTTTGTTGTGCAGCATTGTGTCTCACCAAACCAAACTGTTTACCAAATTATGCAGTCTAGGGACAATGAAAACAGTAAGTAGCCATATATTTGTTCCATACCAGTTCCACTGGTTTGTGCTCCATGTGATTATCGTAAACTGAGAGCATTTCCATGAAATTGGAGTTTGTTAGCAGGCAGACACACTCACTTTGGCACATGCTTTCCAGTGTGCCCTGAGGATTATAATGGGATTACAGTTTTTTTCTATATTTATAATAATTTGGCCAATATGTTGCCAAGTATGCATCACCACTTCTTTAGTAAAATCATTGATTGCGACTTGTTTAATAAAAGTACTGCAAACAGAATTGTAGCTGGCTATTGTTGCTTTTTTTGCATGGTGCAGCTGGAAAAAGTGGACATGAAAAATGTATTTCCATTGTGACCCTCTAGTGCCATTGTGTGGCTCCATCTTTATGGTCCAAGCAAAAATGTAGTGTATAGTGGGTCATGTAAAGGCAGAAAATTGTTTCCTCTTGCATTTAATTTCCACAACAGGTCACACAGGAAGAAATTAGAAGTTTACAAAACATTGAAGAGTGTCTATGTTACATAAAAAGTAATAATCATCGGAAAAAGTAAAACTTCATTAAACACTATCAGTGGCTACGAGAGAGAGAGAGAGAGAGAGAGAGAGAGAGAGAGAGACCCAAGGCGGTAGAATTTAGTGGGGAAGGTAGTGAAATGCCCCTACCAATATTCAGCCATAATTGTGATCCAAAAATACCCTTTCACACTATTACTTTAAGTTATAAGTCTTACATTTCTATATCTCAATACATCAACAAATATAATAGGATGACGGGAATAAATATGGAATTGGAGATTGTTTTAACCGTATGACAAAACATCTTGTCAGAAACTATGCTGTAAAATTATAATTGCTCAGAATTAACCATATCAGTATTTATATTTTGTTAATAGTTACTTTCCTGAGAGTTACCGGCTGGTATTACTATTGGTAGGCAGCATGATATATTCAAATTCCTTCCTTCAACTTGTAATTTAATGTCTAATGCTAGGACCTCTTTTCTCGTTACCAGTGACTTATTACATTCTTATAATAATAGCTTTATTTGTATAGCACTTTTCAATACAGGTAACAAAGTGCAATAATGTACATCACAGACAAGTTGTTTAAAAGTTAGTGTCAAATAAAACAAAATAAGTCACTGTACAGTTAAAGGAAAAATAAGTAACACATCACATAATGGTTTGTAATCAATAAATAAAACATAAACAAGTTGCATTTATGATTGTCAACACTGCAGGCCTATCCTATTTTCATGAGCTATGAACTGCCCCCATATCCAGTCATAAGCTGCATAAGCATGAGAATAAGAAGTCAATTTTCAAGGCTACCTGTGGTGTTCTTCCATATCTAATCTCTAAGTGGGCCAGTCCAGTGTACAGTTTATAATACATTTTGAAATCCATACTGTCAAATTGTATGACAAAATTAAAATGAGCAACAGAACCTGCATATCAGCTGTTTTGTTTTTTTACCTTGCTACAGGTGAAGAATACAAAAAGCAATGCCAGAAACTGGCTTAAATTATATAATAGGATCCGAGAGCAGTCGTGTTTATGGCGATCTTCCTGTTGTTGCAAGACCACAAGTTAATTATCTTTTTATCTTGAGATAACGTTTTTTCAGCACCATGAAAAACAACATTGTTATCTCAAGGTCACAAGATAATTTAACTTGAGATAGCTAGATATTCTAAAAAGAATTGCAACTGTAACTAACTTTTTTGTTGTCTTTATAAATTGGTTTAATAATGTGTCATTTAAATAACTAGTTATTTTGTTGTAAATCAGAGAATAAATTTCATGTCACAGAACTTTCTCTTGTCAAACAAATCATGATACTTGTAAACTGGACCCTTTGAAAACCTAATTCCACCTATGATCCTGGAATGTCTGCCCTCAATAAGCCTTCCCTGGAGCCTCAGTATAAACCTTCTTCAATGGGGACAAATAATATAGCTTGAGAGTAAGGCCTTATTCCCACAGTATACTCTGGGAAATATTTCTGTGCAGACATCCTGACCATGCACCGGCATGTTCAGGGCCCCTACCATGGCTTACAGTTTATTGTTTGTGGTCTGGTTCATTAAATGAATAGACATTTTGTGCCATACAGCGAATTTTTGCAAGTTACCAACAATTTAAAGACAATAACAACTGACTGGCCACACAAACATTTCCAGACACAGTATCATGAGGATGTTTCGCATAGTGTAAATTCTGTTTGAGTTGGGGTATAAAACATGTAGCATTTACCTCAATCCATTCTTAATGCATTGTGTTATACTCGGCTTATTGTGCAAAACAGTCAGGATTTGGTGTATAAAACAGATGCCAACTACAAAACATCAAGTCTAAACATAATATCATGTTGCTCACATACCTGATAACTGTTTCTGATAGGTCTGATAGGTTCTGTCTTATATTTGATTCATCTTCTATCATAATATTTGTAATAATTTTGCAGAAATGTTTTTGTTAACAATGTACACAAAGATAAATGTCATTAAGATGTGAAGATGCATTAAAGTATCTTATGGTCTTTTGGTGAGAACATAACCAGCATCTGAGCTATTTTTTTTATTGCTGTGTGCATGAGAAATACAGTAGGTACGGAAAGTATTCAGACCCCTTTAAATTTTTCACTCTTTGTTTCATTGCAGCCATTTTCCAAAAATCAAAAAAGTTCATTTTATTTCTCAGTAATGTACACACCCCATCTTGACAGAAAAAAACAGAAATGTAGAAATTTTTGCAAATTTATTAAAAAAGACAAACTGAAATATCACATGGTCATAAGTATTCAGACCCTTTGCTCAGTATTTAGTAGAAGCACCCTTTTGATCTAATACAGCCATGAGTCGTTTTGGGAAAGATGCAACAAGTTTTTCACATCTGGATTTGGGTATCCTCTGCCATTCCTCCTTGCAGATCCTCTCCAGTTCTGTCAGGTTGGATGGTAAACGTTGGTGGACAGCCATTTTCAGGTCTCTCCAGAGATGCTCAATTGGGTTTAAGTCAGGGCTCTGGCTGGGCCATTCAAGAACAGCCACGGAGTTGTTGTGAAGCCACTCCTTCGTTATTTTAGCGGTGTGCTTAGGGTCATTGTCTTGTTGGAAGGTAAACCTTCGGCCCAGTCTGAGGTCCAGAGCACTCTGGAAAAGGTTTTCATCCCGGATATCCCTGTACTTGGCCGCATTCATCTTTCCCTCGATTGCAACCAGTCGTCCTGTCCCTGCAGCTGAAAAACACCCCCACAGCATGATGCTGCCACCACCATGCTTCACTGTTGAGACTGTATTGGACAGGTGATGAGCAGTGCCTGGTTTTCTCCACACATACCGCTTAGAATTAAGGCCAAAAAGTTCCATCTTGGTCTCATCAGACCAGAGGATCTTATTTATCACCATCTTGGAGTCCTTCAGGTGTTTTTTAGCAAACTCCATGCGGGCTTTCATGTGTCTTGCACTGAGGAGAGGCTTCCGTCGGGCCACTCTGCCATAAAGCCCCGACTGGTGGATTGCTGCAGTGATGGTTGACTTACTACAACTTTCTCCCATCTCCCGACTGCATCTCTGGAGCTCAGCCACAGTGACCTTTGGGTTCTTCTTTACCTCTCTCACCAAGGCTCTTCTCCCCCGATAGCTCAGTTTGGCCGGACGGCCAGCTCTAGGAAGGGTTCTGGTCGTCCCAAATGTCTTCCATTTGAGGATTATGGAGGCCACTGTGCTCTTAGGAACCTTAAGTGCAGCAGAAATTTTTTGTAACCTTGGCCAGTGCCTTGCCACAATTCTGTCTCTGAGCTCTTCAGGCAGTTCCTTTGACCTCATGATTCTCATTTGCTCTGACATGCACTGTGAGCTGTAAGGTCTTATATAGACAGGTGTGTGGCTTTCCTAATCAAGTCCAATCAGTATAATCAAACACAGCTGGACTCAAATGAAGGTGTAGAACCATCTCAAGGATGATCAGAAGAAATAGACAGCACCTGAGTTAAATATGAGTGTCACGGCAAAGGGTCTGAATACTTATGACCATGTGATATTTCGGTTTTTCTTTTTTAATAAATTTGCAAAAATTTCTACATTTCTGTTTTTTTCTGTCAAGATGGGGTGCTGAGTGTACATTACTGAGAAATAAAATGAACTTTTTTGATTTTTGGAAAATGGCTGCAATGAAACAAAGAGTGAAAAATTTAAAGGGGTCTGAATACTTTCCGTACCTACTGTAGTTATGCTGTGTGTGTTTACATATTGTAAAAATGTTGTACATAGTGTTAGATTCATCTTGGAGTTGTTTGCACACTCCAACCTGATGTTTGGAAACATAAAGAAATCTGGACCATATGTTTAAGCCAACCTAAAAGAGCCTGCAAGTTTTCCACCAGAGTGTAGCCAGTGGTAAGTAATAAAAACTGTTAACTGTGATTTATGACACATTGAAGTACTGAATCGTGGCTGATATGGATGATTACAGTGGTCTGCTGGGTTGCTTTTCAGGCAGACATTTCAAAATGTGTTTTGAATGATACTCGTAATGTATCGCTCTGCAGGGAGTGGGACCGAATAACAGAGACTCTGCATCCCTCCAAATCCACTGCCCCAAAACACATTGTTTCATTTTTGCGTCAGAGCCTTTGATTTATTGATTGCTGTCCTAACCTCTAACATGCACGTCCTGTGCTCTTCTTCTTCTATCCCCTACAATGATCTTGTATTGATTGCACTTTTTTGGTTTGATTGCACTTTTTGTTAACTCAATTGTTAACTTTTTATTTACCCCATTGATGTGATATGTACTATGAGCTCTTACTAGTACTTATTGCTGCTCTTACTAGTATTTATTGTCAGTTGATCTGTATTTGATGCTATAGGAAGCTTTGATATGCTTGTATGTTGTTCCTCAAATGTAAGTCGCTTTGGATAAAAGCGTCTGCCAAATGAGTAAATGTAAATGTAAAGGTAAATGTCAGGATGTAAGGAGAATCCAAAATCCAAAAATCCTTTTGCAATGAATAGCCTAGCTTTAGTAAAGCAACACATGCAAATAGTAACACAAACAGTCAGCTGGAGATCTTTCCAAGATTATGAAAGAGTATAATGAGGCAAAAAAAGATTACAAGTTATAAAGGTTAATCCAAGTATTAGAGTAGGCCTACCTATTTTTTTCACCAAGGTACTTTTTAGTCAGTAAAAATAACATCTCACTGGCGAGCTAGTTTTTACAGTGCATATTGCTGCCAGGCAAAAAAAGAAAAAGGGATCAGTATGAATGTGTGAAATGTTTATTGTTATAACAAGATATTTTAATGATACAACAAAATGTTTGTGTCATTATGACCAGGGATGTACTGGCACTGAAATTCAGCCCGGGACTTTGAGACAGAAAGGCCTTTCTCCGCGCCCCCTTTCTGTGGGGGCAGGTATTTTAGTAAATAGTGTTGTACAGTCAATTTCATGGCCGACCTGATTTCCTTGGGCAGGCTGTTCCAGAGCCTCGGGGCCCTGACTGCAAACGCTCTGTCCCCTTTATATATGAATGTTAAGAACATAACTAACAATAATCCATTCTCTGTCTATGGACGATTTCCTACCCAGCCCTGCACACTGCCCCTGTAAGCCTACCTGTCACTGTTTCTGGTTCCTATCCTAGATCCTCAAGAAGTACAGCCGAGCCTACGGAATCGTCTAATACGACGTCTTTTCGTTTTTTGTTTGTCCAGACAGTATCGTCTTGTGGCAATCCTGTCCCCGTACACTGGTATATAGCGTGCAAGGTAGGCATCCTCTATTTCTATTTGATGGGTCAATCTATGAAGAAACATTAAAAATTTGCAGAGCTAGCTTTAAATGACATGCCAAACAGTTTTTACCAGAGTATATATAACGTTATATGCAATTTTATAAATCAACACTTTTCTATAAGTTTTCTTCACAAAAAAATGAATGAATAAATCTTATTTTATGTTTTTTGTCTTGCCGCTTTGGGGCACATCACACAAGAAATATTTAGCCAAGATAAGATGTGAGGATACAGCCCGACTTCATAACTTAGACTAGTTATTCAGTGTTTAGTATAACCTTCGCTCATTAGTCCAATTTGGTTCGAAAACTTCAAATAACTAATATCTTAGTTAGCCTACATAGTCATTCTTAAGAAAATAGTATCTGCATTCCTGCCATGAAAGTGGAATTACCTTGTCTTCTTGCATTTGGGCGATTTTCTCCTCAGCAACAACTCGCCTTCTGACAAACGCCCACAGATCAGATTTCTCTGCCATTTCCTTGCTGCAGTGACCAAACACTTGAGAAAGGCATTACATATAAAGGTTAGGCTCAGAAGTTGCTAAAACTAAATTTGACGGACAGGGTTGTAAAAAAGATCCGTCACAATCCACAGTTATCGTCATTTTAATGTTTGAACAATCATTACACAAAATTAAGTTCCCATGAAGTGGAAAGCAGAGCGCTTTACGCTGTAATGTTACATGTTTCTTGTAAAAACAAAAAGCTAGGGAGGGACTTGTCCCAGACATTGATTGGCATTTACAGTAGCTAGTAGTTGAATGTGTGTTACACCCCCACCTATCATGCAGACTCTGTACAGACTAACTTGCTATGGTGGGTGAGAGTAAGAAGTTCTCTACTAGAAGGCAAAACGAGCTGAATACTGTTTCATCGCAAGGATAAGGTCATCTCTGTTGACATTCTTGTTTACAAGCCTCCACTGCTTCCTGAGAGACCTTTTTCAGGAGGTCTTGTCCTCCAAATAGACAAGGCACTGATTTCATCATCTCAAGCTTTCATTTTCAGTGGCCCAGGAACAGGAAATTAGTGAAAGTATTGTTGTTAATGAGATATGAAAGCGAAAAACATGCATTTTAGATGAATCTGATGTATACACTTTGAAATAACATCATGAAAGAAAACATTTAATGTGTTGTTGCCATTAAATTGTGTGTACATAACACACATTTTTTCTACCTGGAAAGTGATTGTAAACAAACATTGTGATTGGTTCTATAAGGATACCAAAATCTAATTTACAGTGTGGCGACGTGTCCAGGGTGTACTGCGCCTTTCACCCGATCTAAGCTGGGATTGGCTCCAGCCCCCTGCGACCCTGTATGCAGGATAAGCGGTTGATGATGGATGGATGTATGGATGGACGGACAAACCCTGTTGTTTGAGAAATATTTTAGGGAAAACCCCTAAAATTGAGATTGTTGGGTCCTCCAGAAGCACAAAGCACAAATCACATGGTATTGGTAAACATTAATTGCAGGGGACAAATTATTTACATGAAATTGAAAAATACATCTTATCATTGGAACATTAAAATCAAGGGCAACTGGATTTGGTTGAAGATACTCAAAGATGTTTTGTCTCTCATCCGAGAGAAAGTTGACTGACTGGTAGGGAAATTTGACTTGGTCCTTGTCAAGATGATCGATACCACTGGTTTGTCATCATTATGGTCATTGAAGACACCCGGGGCCAAGTCTGAAAGACCATCGCTGGCATTCACACCTGAGGCCAAAAGTGAATGTTTGTTAAGTTTCCTTGCCTGGAGAACATTCTGCTTCATGCTGTCTGTGAGTAAATAAGTGCCATGTTGTGTCTTTCTCACCTGACTGATGGTGACCACTGAGTAAAAAAAGGTCCTTACATTTGCTCTCAGAGGGCATAATTTAAAGAACATAACCCTAAAAACCATCAGAGCTGTTCTAGAGTATGAAACTCATGCATGGTTTGACAATTACAACTTTATTTTTGGCCTCTTTGGCTCAAGAGCACAGATGTTCGTTTCTCCTCAGGGCTCACTGGGTACTATGTCTTTTTCTAACATGGAAGTGGCAATATTACCAGCTACATCAACTTGTTTTCAACTCAACATGAAGGGTAGAGGTGTGGTGCAGCTCTAGGCCTAATTGAGGAAAGGTTATAAAAGGCCTGTGACTGGAAGTAAATTGACAACACGCTGCACCGGGAATTTGCAACACTTATTTGCTTATAGAGAACATTGTACCTACAAGGTACGTGCTCAAGCACACACTTCCTGGCCTCTAAAGATAAGGAGGTTTGCTCCAGAAAGTTCAAGATGTACTGCTGCTCCGAGGCATGAATATGTAGAATTCTTCACCGCAAAGGTAAATCATACATGGCAAAGTCTTTCATAACATTTGAGTTCTTAAGCAGCTGAGTGTTGAATCTCACCTCAAGGAACAGAGTAACATGCAAACACTGGTTGAATCAAGTGCGGAATGTGAGGAGTGTTCCTTTGAACCGTCATTCACACTCAGTGACCTCAACATTTAACTGCTGCTTTATCAAAAGTATGATAAAATAACTGTCAAAGAGTTAATCAAGCATCAGGTGTTTTTGTTCACCTCTCTCAAAATATAATAAATAATAAGCACTTGGAACTTAAAAAATCAATTAGAAAACATGCTTTAAAGGCTCAGATTTTTTTTCTTAAATCAGCTTATTACTACTTGTTATTTTTTGCTAAGTTTGAAATGCTTTCACATGAGAGATTTCTGTATTTTTATTCTTTGTGCTTTTCTCACTGGTTTGAGGTGGGCGGGGTTCAGTAGGGATAAAGTTATGTCATGTAGTTCCATGTACCAGTTTGGAGTTGGAAAAATTTCAATAAGAATCTGATGGAAGTGGGATATTATTGTCAATCTCTCAATCAAATCTTATCACCACACCCAGTCATTCCTGTGTTTTGAGTGTTAAACTTATTAAAGAGGTGGTATTATGCTTTTTGGCTTTTCCCTTCCCCTTTATTGAGTTATATATCTTTTTTGTACATGTAACAGGTTTGCAAAGTGAAAAATCCCAAAGGGAGTTCCCATCTCCCACAGAAAACTCTACTCTGAACCGCTTGAAAACAGCCCGTTTGTAGTCCCGACCTTCACTTCCTTTACTTGTGACATCACAATGAAAACGCGTCATAAAGCTTGCCAAGCGGCTGGCAGGGTCAGGCACGCCCTCAAACCAAGCTAGTCTGAGCGGAGCCCCTTTGGCTCGACTCGCCTTTGTTTGGGTTTCCATTGTAGAAATGTTGTACCTGTACCTGCTTCCAGGTACTTTTTTTCGTATCAGCTCACCTCCTTCCAGCTTCCAAGCGAGCTGAGAGATACTAAAATGTAACATGAAAACACGACAGACTGCTGATTGGTCAGAGAGAATATTCACTATTCACTACATCATCATTGCTGCACCAGACAGAGGCCAGCAACAGAAAGTTTTATATTTTACAGTTTTCGTATGGAATTTCATCACTAAATCCACTTCTGAGAAGTTTTGAGGTGAGAAATCAGCTGTGAAGATTTCGAATATTGACAGTTTTACAAGAAGTGATGGCAGAACAAAAATGTGCTTGAATATTTTCGGAGTTGAGGAGCTCCGCGAGGGGCTGCGGGGGAAGCCTGCACCAACCCGTGGGAGGAGCTTGTGAGGCCGGCCAGCCGCCCGCTCACAGAGCCCTCTGCTCCCACCGTCACACAGACCGCTGCAGCAACAACGGCAGAGGAAAACACAGCTGGAAGGTTTTCATACCGCTTATCTGTCTTTACATTCTGAGTAATGTTGAAACGTTTTAACTTAAAAAAGAGAAAGCTGTGTGGATCGCTGGTGTGTGTGTCGCATTGAACATTAGTAGTAGTGTGTGGCGTCACTGTGACGACAAGCTACGTACTATCTCTGTGTACTATCTGCAATGGAAAACGGAGCAGGGCCGAGTAGAGTCCAGTCTATGGATTTCCGCTATGGTAGCATTTTTCAGCAAGGCAGCATAGATCGTCAGAACACCGGCAACAGTTCAACGTTTAGTCCTAATGGTAAGATGTTGTGTGGTTGTGGACTTGAGTAACTTATACCATCTGCTAGGTTATGGTCTCAGTCTGAAGTGGCTTTGATTTGGATCACACTACCTTGTTTCTTACGACCCGCCCTTGTCTGCTTCTGATTGGCTAGTAGTCCTTACCTGGGAACTGTGTATGTGCAACTCCCAACAAAGATTTTGTACAAGTAAGATGCATCACTCTGTAGCTCAAGAGCGGAGCGTACAACACACAGGGTGAAAAGAGGAGCTGCAGCAATGTGCAGTATGAGAAAAATATGGTGTTTTTTGAAAATTAAACCATGTAAACCTGTTGTGGTACAACCCCTAATTAAGATTTTGAACCTGAAAATGAGCATAATACCACCTCTTTAAATAGGACATCAAATATATATATATTTGATGTCCTATTTTGATGATTTCTTATGAATGAAGCAGGTTATTTTAGTTCCTTCAAAACCTCAAAACGACTATGTACCGAAATGTGTTTTCTCTGTTTGAAACTTTCTCTTTTGTAAAGCAAGTAGTGAATTCAACATATAACAGAAGTAAACTCTAAAAAAGAGCTAAAAGTTAGAACATGTTTATTAGCTGCAGTAAAATAGGTAAATGTTTGCACTTGTATATATCAGGCTGTTTTGGATGATGATTACATTCTCATTTACCTGAATAGGCTTGTCTGTCAGAGCTTTATTTCGATGACATGCCCACAGGGAATTGAGAAGTATAGTGTATCAGTACATGTTGTAGCACCACACCTGCTGCAAATACATGTAATTATGTCTGAAGATTCCTAAAATAATTTAAAAGCATGAATTAATGATTTGTCAGCTTTGGGCTTTATTTCCCTCTAACAGCTCTATTTCACACACAACTAATTGACTACAACTGCTGTATGCCTGAAACATAAAGTGTATTTTGTTCCATTTAACTTCAGCAGGACTTTTCACAATTTTGATGACGTGACATCCATTATCCTCATTTTCATTTCATTGTGGTAAAGTTTCTTAAGAGATTTCACAATTTTGTGGAAGAATGTTAACTATTATGGGAGAGAAATAATTATTTTCTTTTATCCCCTGGAATTAAAGCCAAAAGTGGTGAGATGGTTGCAGGCCAAGGGTTTTTACTGTGAGTGACAGGACATACTGATTATGTGGTTATGTGCAAATACACCTTAGAAGCAGTGCAGTATTTGGGCTATACTTTAGCACTTCTGATGATTTGCATATCTATCAACTTCATGGTTTTGAGAAATCTCATAATTGAAGCATCATTCTGTAATGTGAATCCAGATGGCTTCTGTAAAACACAAGAATTCTGGAGAGGTAAAATAGATCAAACAATTAATTGGTGCATACAAATATTCTGAGATGATCAGTTTATCTGCTTGTGGTCTGAATATTTTGTCAGAATATATATTGGCACCCTTGAACAAGCCTCAAGGACACATTTAACTGTCAGACTGATGAAGTAATTAGGTGTAACAGTACATTGCACAGTAAATCAATTATTTACTTCACTTCTTGACGTCAAGATAATAGAGAGATTTGAACATGTACCTTCCAAACTATGCTGCTCTCTGTGCAAGAATAGTACAAAACCATAAAACTTTTATATCAACGCTTTCGGCAAAGGTGTCTGACACAATAAGTTCCTCTAACCTTCCTCTAACTATAAAATATGTCTTGAATGCAAAAGTTCACATTGGAAAAGTGCCAGTGTAAATGTAAGTGGATCTTGAGTTAAGATTTTTTTTGTCAGAGATGTATTGGGCTTGAATTCTTCATAAAAGGCTGCAGTGATAATAAGTGGAATAATTTAATTTTGCTTTTTGTTTTTGCTTTACATTGTAGACCTTAGTATCAGAGTGAGTGCTTTTTCTTCAGGCCTTTTGCTTTAATTAGATAGGGACAGCTGAAGAAAAAGGAAAGGGGAAAGAGAGAGGACAACATGCAGCAATGGACCCAGGCTGTAATCGACCTCAGACCGCAACAGTAAGGACTCAACCATAGCACACGCTCTTCCAGGTGAGCTACTGGGGTGCCCCTTAAGGATGCTTGTGCTAAATGCTAATATCAGCATGCTAACATGTTTATTTAGCAATTATAATGGTTACACTGTTCACCATCTTAGTTTAGCATATTAGCATGCTGACATTTCCTACTAAAACAAAGCAAAGTTTTGCAGCTATTTGGTCATAAACCAAAGTAGGGGAGACTGGGTATGGGTGAAACATGGGGAGAGTTGTAACAACACAAATTCCACCAATTAGAGATAAGAGAGGAGTCACGAGATCAATTCAGTATTTTCCCACTTTGTCCCCAATCAGGCATGGTGGTTGTCAAGGTTGGAAACAGGCACATTCAGAAAATATAGAGAAAGAAATGATTTTGTGAGAGAGTGAGAAAGTAAATTTTTGGACCAAGATATATTTTGTGTAGTATCTATACTCTTGCAGATATAATTGTATGACTTATATCAGATTAAAATGTAGTTTCTTAGGCAACATATGCATTTTTACCCTGATAATTTCAAACCACTATGCTAATACAGCTAGCTCCACAATGGCTGAACAGTTGGGGTGGGTTGTTCCAATACATACAACTAAGGACTTTCTTGATTTTAATATTTTTACAGAGTGCCCTATGCAGCCTCTAGTCCCACAAAGCCTGAACTCCAGGGTTACCAGCGTTCATTAGTCAGCTCTGTGACCACTACCTCCCGTTCACATGTTGTTCACATGTTGGCGTATCGTATCTATCGGCACAAGATCATTTCCTTACTCAGTCTCCACCGGAGGAGAGGAAAGAAAAGAGTACCGGCAGCTTGTGAGAAGTGCTGGTGCACAAGAAAAAGTCACCGTACGCCAAAGTGTAAAATATAGAAGTGCTTGTACTGTGTACTGGTGATTACCGGCCCACTTCAAGCACTGACTGTGACTCTGATTAAGAATATATACACATTGACACTCACAGACACACGCCTCTTTTTTGTAAGACCCAAGGATGTACAAAGATGTTCTTTAATTAGGTACATTGTAGTAGAGTTTATTAAGTAAACTGTTAAGTAAGTTTGCTCTTGTAGACAAATTTGAATACACACACACACACACATGCGAGTCAATCAGACATAGTATGTTACAGAGAGAGAGAAACATTATTATTTGTTTCATTATACCTGTTTTTGAAGAATATAATATGGTCTGGTATCCATTTTTGCTTCCCATGTCTAATTGCCACAACTTACCCCAGGAACCTACCCTGGTAGTGGGGTAGGTTGTAACAAAGGAACACCATGTATTTGACATCAACTCATGACGTCTGTGATATTTTTGATTGAATTGTTGCCATTTGTAGTCAATAAATGTGGGTAAATTATAGTTGCTGAAGCAAAAGTGTCACAACCATACCCGGTCTGCAGTGATGGGCAGTCGCTACAAGTAGCGCCGTTACTAGTTTACCTACGTTTCTCAGTAGCTTGTGTTGAGTTTTAAAAAGTTACAACAAAACTTAATGTACTCCAGTGTTTCAGTGCTTTCTTCAAATGTAAACCTGCTGGGTTTTAGGCCAGACAATTTCATTAGAATGTTGATTAAACCATTGTTTGTATCCTCTTTGTAATGTAAAGAAAACTGACACCTCTTTGTTTAGTGCCAGAAGGACAGTTTTTTGACTGTTTCATTGACACTTAAGACAGGGTGTTAACCATTTTGTAGACAAGCCCTGTTGTTCTCCATGATTAGTTTAGAGCAAAAGACTGTTTATTCCTGTAGATTGAAGGGGGTTTCACGTCTGGGAATTGGCGCTCTTTTGTTCGACCAAAAGTACCATAGAGCAGTAAGGTACACCCTTCCTAATTGGGTGACGAAGAAGTAACCAAATGACCAATGGCTTTGGTCCTGAGCCATTTGAAGGAAAAAACCCGCCCACATACCTGGAGGATATTAACAATTAGTTTGGTGAGAATCGGGACTGTAAGCTGTAAATCTGAAAAGAGGAACAACTTTCCAGTCCACTGCAGTGTTTTTGTTTTGTTGTTTGTTCTGTAATGCCATCTTTTATTCACCTATTTTTTATTAAAATTTCTTGTTAATTTTCATTGGACTGAGCCTCTCCTTTCTCAAAATCTGAAAAAACGCAACAATTGGTGACCCCGACGTGATTTTGAGAAAAGGAGGACAGGACAAAACTTCAGCCGGAGAAGGACGACTGCCTGATTCTCACACGGGCCCAAATATCGAAAGGTAAGAACAGAGACCTGTTTTATCAAAACTCTGTATAGGTTATATAGGAGATTTTAGGTGTGAGAATCAAGCAGCGTCTACTCCGTAAGTCCGTTAATATTTTAAAGTGATTTAAAGTGAAAATACCGATTGTTAAATATCATTCGAGATGGCAATATAGAACAATAGTATGTTATTGTTTGTCTGAAGCTTAAAAGCCTGTATGAAGGTCCATGGTATGTTATTGTTTGTCTGAAGCTTAAAAGCCTGTATGAAGGTCCATGGTATGTTATTGTTTGTCTGAAGCTTAAAAGCCTGTATGAAGGTCCATGGTATGTTATTGGTTATTTAAAGATTAAAAGCCTGTATGAAGGTCCATGGTAAATAGTGCACATTAGAAGTCCGTGGCGGACGGCCTGGTTAGACCCAGTTAAATTTTAAATAGAAAGACCGTGGGGCCGGCGACAGAGACAGTCTCTGTGAGGCACGAAGGCGGGAATAAGTCTTTTTGAAAAAGCCAGGGTGAAACCCTGTGAGGGAGTAGGGGTTGGTAAACGGGAAGCGCGGTGACGACGGCTTCTTAGTCCCATACAAAGACCTCTCATTTTCTGCCTTTGTGATCCTAGAGGTAAAAAATAAAACCTGTATGTAGGTCGAGAATTCTCTGAATTTTTCGGAGTCTTTTGGGAGTACAGAAAACAGTAGCGCCGTCTACCTATTTCTGCGCAACCTAGAGTTTCGAAAATTCAGGGTTTTTTCGGGGGTACCGAAAGGAGAAGCGCCGTCTTGTTCCTTTTGTATCGCCTAGTATTAAGTGTGGAAAACCTGTATGAAGGTTCGGTACCTTCCGAGGTCCGAGGTCACAAGAGTGAGCCTAGTATTGTGTGTGTGAAAATAGGTATCAATTGAATATAGGTCTGTACATACTGTAACTAAGTAAAATCTTTGTAAATAAGGATTGTCTGCATTGAAATCAGGAGTCAAAAGGAGGCTATTCAAGCATTGTGTTTTAAACAAAGCAGTGTCTCAAAACACTGTTTTGTAGTGACTGAGCAATGTTTTGTTTTTTGTTTGTGCTTTGAAAAAACTTTGTTGAGAGATTGATACAGACATTCAACTCTTATGACTCTCTCTTGACTGCTTCTGAGGGGTATTGAGTTGAAAACAATCAGTACCATACACGTTTTATTAATTTTTGCACGGGGTGGGAATATTCAGATAGCATTACATTGTAACAAAGAGATCTCTCTCTCTTTGGGTGGTAGACTAGCAGTGGCTCCATTGTGTGGAGAAGTTAAATCATTACAACAAGGACTGTAGTTATTTTTATTTCTTCATTTATGCCAACAGGGCTACTAGAGGATCCACTAGTGGTCAGAAAATATTACATCCAAATTTAAAAATAAAAACAGACAGTAAGTTAAATAAAGTTTACCAATTGTTTTTAATGTTTGTATTACCTTTATAATACAGATAATAAAAAAAAAACGAAAAATTTTGATTTGTGAGTTTTCTGTCATAGTGAGCATTTGCAAACCAGATCATATAAAATCCAGAAGCAAGTGTCATCAAAAACATAATTAACATTTATCGTTTATTTTGTTATTTCTGTTATACCATTTCATTTCTAGTATTAGTACACACCAAACACCAAAAGAGTAAGACATAAACTGATTTGTAGAAGTCAGGGATAGACAAATTAGCAAAATGGCAGACAAACAACCCCTGCAGCCATCCTCTAGCATTACGACAGAAGACTGGAAGAATAAGATTTTCCAGAAAATTGAGGCAGCCACAGAAAAGAGAAACAGAAGAAAAACAAAAAGAAGCTGGAAAAAATTTGGATGGATTGGCAGGACAGAAGACTGATCCCAGGAGATGCAGACCCATGTCCTACTGGAGCATACAGAACACAGATAATAGGATATGAAAGAGGAGAAGCGTCCAAAGCTCAAACAAAATGGGAGAGGAAAGGAGAACCAAGATTTGGATCAACAAAAAGAGCCCTTGACAAGGCTGCAAAACGTATGGCACGTGTCTCTCAGTTGTTGATGTACGTGAAGCATGTCATCCCAGAAGAGCCCAGTGGAGCTTGCTCAGAGAAAGAGGCCAACTCAGACACCACCAAGGAAGAGCAGAATGAGTTTAAGGACCTTAGACTACATTCAGTGATTCCCACTGCCCCCCCACCATACATGCTGTCTCAACCCAGGCTCCCTACCCCCTCTCGTCCACCTGTACAAGCCCCCTTAATGCAGGTAACAGGAGGAGTCCTGGAAGTTGATGGAGTTCCTGATGCAAACCGAAAACTGAATGAGGTGATATCAGAGGTTCTGGCTGTGGCCCAAAACGCACAGCAAATGATAAGCGAGACCCAGAGCATACTGGAAACAAGCAGAACAGGAAGTGGCGGCACCAGAACGCCAGTGACAAGCCCTGTGCATCCATCCTTCTCCACCCCGGATCAAGGACAAATGTGTAGAGATAATGAGTGCACTGGAGATGGAGCCTTCAGGCTCAGGGAGGAAGCCACCATGCTGGGAAGTGAAAGACAGAGACTGAGGCAGAGACAAACAGAAGAGGAGAAGAGAAAGACGAAGAGTAAGAAAAAGCCTAAAAAACATAGGACTGGTTATGACAGTGAAGGACAATGTAGAATGTGAAGAAGAAAATGAAAGGAAGAAGAAGGAATGTGTGACACATCCTGAGAGGAAGGAAAAAGGTGGGGACACCTCCAGTGATTCCTCAGAGTCAGAAGAAGAGGACAACAAAACATGTACACTCAGACTAAGGGGCAAAGTAAAGGTTGCCCTGCCCCCCACATCTGAAGGAGCAGTCCTGACCAGTCCCATCTCAAGCCACACCCGATCACACATAGAAAGCACAACACAAGGACAATACCCCCTGGTGGCTGTAGGAGGAGGAGCAACAATCTACCAGCCTTGGAAACACAGGGACATGGAAGCATTAGTGACCAAACTGCCACCACTACAAAAAGGGGGACAAAGATGGATCATCGAATGTGAGAAATACACAGCAGGAGACCAGCTCTGTTTGGGAGACATAAGAGCACTCATAAGACGTATAGAAGGAAATATTAGAGTCCGGGAACTGGATGGAATAGCCAGATGCACCACTGAAGCAGATGACACACCTTTCAACAGATACAGAAATGTCTACTGGGAGGCAGTAAGAGATAAATTCCCTACACTAAGATCCCTTACTGGATTGGACAGCCTTAAAAAGATGCCTGATGAGGAGCTGCATGTCTTTCTAAGAAGGTGTGAGGATGAATGGTTGGAAAGCACTGGAGAACGCTATGATCACTCCACCTCCAATCGCATGCTGTACAGAGACAGAGTGATAAAGGCTCTCCCATTAGCAGTCCAAGCCAAATTGAATGACATTGCGGGACTCAACATCATGGATGAAGAACACTGGCGACTCCAACTGACTCATCACTGTAGCAGATATAACAAAACAGAGGATGAACATGATGAAGAGTTAAAGGCCCTCAACAAAAGACTGCTGAAGATGCAAGTAGCAGAAAAAGAAGACATTATAAACAAAGCAAAGAAAAATAAACCCGAAAAACAAATGATAATGGGATCATTTGCAGGAGAAATACAAGACGCGGTTGAACAGGCCGTAGCTGCAGCAATGAAAAGGCCACCAGTAGAAACCACACCTACACCCACATGGCCACCATGGCCAACCATACCATCAGTTCATCCCAAGCCACACCCCATGCAACACCAGAAAGCACCATCGACAGGACAACATAAACCCATGCCAAGAGGATTCACTGGTTGCTACACCTGTGGACAGCTCACACACTGGGCCAAAGATTGTCCTGACGGGAGTCCACATGCACCAGTGCCTTATGGCCGATGGAGAGGAAGAGAATCCACAAACAGAACAGGACCACTAAACACAGGGAGAGGAAGGGGGAGAAACATGCCACCCAACTATTCCCAGATGCCAATGACTGCCTGGGAAGAAGAACAATGAAGAGGCCCAGAGGATCCAACTGCAGGTGTTCCCACCCCACCTCACCTTGAACCAATGGTCACCTGCATAATAGAGTCTGAACAAATTGACATGATGGTCGACAGTGGAGCAACCGCTTCATGCCTCATAAAAATAAAAGGAGGGGTTCCTCCTCTTTCCTCAAAAACTCTACGGACAGTTGGATACTCGGGAAAAGCAGAAGAACAAAGTTACACAAAGCCATTGGTCATTACAGTAGGAGCTCAAACCCTACGTCACTCATTCCTGTATGCCCCCAAATGCCCCATACCCCTACTCGGAAGAGACCTTCTGGTAAAAATTGGAGCCATTATTCTGTGCACCACAGATGGACTCATTGTACATCTTCCAGGACAAAAACCAACAAATACTCTCTTACAACATGGACACAGAATTCTCATGATGGGGCCTGAAACAAAACAAGACACACCACTAGAAACCACTCAGGTTAATTGGATCAGACTGTGCAGCACCACAATCGATACACCAGAAATACAGCGACACTACATGGAATGGAAACCATGGATCAACACACTGGGCCCATACGGGCCTCCCCTGGATCCCCTACACTGTACCTACAACTACCAACGCAGACCAGACGAGGAATACCAACAAGCATGGGAAGAAGATAAAGAACAAATGACTGAACAACTGTCCATCACTGACATCTATGTGGGACCACAAGGTGTCGCTGCATACTGTGAACTGACTCCTGAACAGAAAACCTGGTATACTCTGGGACATGAAAGTGAGCCGCATGTAACCCTTGCTGTAGGAGTTGGATATGAAGCAAGATCACTAGGACCCATGATAAAGACAGCACTAACTAAAGACTGGCAACAAACCACTGTCCCAAAAGTGCTCCGCTCATCAGATGGAACTATGTGGAAAATTAAGCATGCTGGAACAGATATTGGAATACTGGAAAAGCAGGAGTTGGACAGAGATCATGGAAGGGAACATACTAACCACCAGATGCAGAACAGTGTCTTTCACTAGTCCCAGAGAAAGTGTGGACCACACATCCTTATGATGTAGGATGTGTCCCCGCCCATCAGATCACAGTCCAATTAAGACCACAACAATTACCCTGCTGGAAACCCCAGTACAGACTGAAACAGGAACAAGTTGAAGGGATTGACGACACCATACAGGGATTACTGACAGCAGGTGTATTAAGGCCAACTCAATCTCCATGGAACACACCTATATTGCCAGTCCCAAAAGCAGAAAACAAAGGATGGAGAATGGTACATGACCTACGACAAATTAATCAAGCCACTACCACCGCAAACATCCCTGTCCCAGACCCCTATGTTGCTTTACAGAATCTGAACCCCACCCACACCCACTTCAGTGTCATTGACCTAGCCAACGCATTCTTCTGCCTGCCTCTCGCCCCAGAAGTACAAGACATATTTGCCTTCACCTACAAAGGACAGCAGTACACATACAACCGTATGCCGCAAGGTTACAAAGACAGCCCAGGATTTTTCAACCAAGCATTGAGAAAAAATCTGAAACATCTCCAACTGCCATCAGGAACTGTCCTAATTCAATATGTCGATGACTTATTGTTAGCAAGTCCATCAGCACAAGCATGCCTAAAAAGTACTACAGATCTTTTGATACTCCTTGCCAATGCAGGATACAAAGTCAAAAAAGAAAAAACACAAATATGCAGACGAACAGTTACATTCTTGGGAAGACTAATTTCTGCAAACAGCCTCACTCTGACATCATCACAAAGAACATCCATTCTCTCACATGGAAAGCCAAAAACTGTGCAACAAATGCTTGCTTTCCTTGGACTTACAGGATACTCCAGAAATCATGTGCCAGATTATGTATCGCTCACACAACCACTCAGGGAAATGTTGTCAGTGGCCGGAAATCGAAATCTCACTGCTACCCTTGATTGGACCCAAGAAGGAGAAGAAGCTTTCACCCGTACCAAACAAGCGCTAGGACAAGCAGCACACCTCTGCTCCCCAGACTACACCCAGCCATTCTATCTTGATGTTTCAGAAACAGGAAGCATTGTGAATGCCGTTCTGTTTCAGAAAAAGGAGGGAGAGAGGAGAGTACTAATGTATCACAGTTCCAGATTGGACAATATTGAACAAGGACAAACAGGATGTGCCAGACATCTAGCAGCCCTGACTAAGGCCATAGACAAAACATCGCATGTGGTCATGTGCCATCCCCTGAAAATCAACACTACACATGGAGTAATTGCATTCTTAAGCTCCAGAGCATTTACTTTCTCCCCAGTCAGAAAAATCAAGATTTCTGACATCCTGACCCAACCACACATCAGTTATGAAACAGAAAGAACAAACATGGCCAACGGACTGAATTCAGAAGAACATGTACCACATGACTGTGAATTTGTAGCACAAAAAGACCTGAAGCTCAGAGAAGACCTGCAAGCAAGCCCGCTGGAGAATCCAGAAATCACATTGTACTGTGATGGCTGCTGCTACAGAGGAGAACAGGGAAATGTAGCCTCATATGCAGTGGTGCAACAACAGGGACAGCAAATTGAGACCCTAAACTCTGCCATCATTCCCCAACCAGCTTCTGCCCAATTAGCTGAAGTGATTGCATTAACCAAAGCTTTAGAACTAGGGAAAGACAAGAGAGTAAACATTTACACTGACTCAGCATATGCACATGGCGCAGTACACATAGATGGCCCACAATGGCTAAGGAGGGGATTTTTGACCAGTCAAAAGACTCCAGTCAAACACGCCGGTGCTCTCCAAGACCTTCTCAGAGCCATCTTACTCCCTACACAGATAGCAGTAATAAAATGCAAAGGTCACCAAAACTCAACCTCACCTGTAGCTAAAGGAAATGATGCAGCAGACAAAGCAGCTAAACAAGCAGGAGGTTATAACAGACAATTGATATGTCTACAGACAGAGAACAGCCCCGAACTAACCAAAGAACACATACAGAGAATGCAAGAACAGGCAGGCCCCTATGAACAAAACCAGTGGCTTTCAAAAGGCGCAAATAAAACAGATGAAGGTATTTGGAGAACACATGATGGTCGTTTGGTGGCACCTGCAGAACTCTGTCATTTATTAATTAAAGAAGCCCATGGACCCACCCATGTTGGTAGGAAAAGAACCACTAAAGGAGTGGAGATTCATTGGTGGCATCCTTACATGAAAGAAATAGTAGAAAACTTTATTAACGACTGCGGGAAATGCAATGCTTTCAATGACAGGAGACCTTACAAATGTCCAATGGGACGTTTTCCGGTTCCAGATGCTCCATTTAAAGAAATCTGTATAGACTTTACAGACATGGGGGCAGATAATGTAGTAAGAGGGCACAGATACATTTTGGTTATGGTAGACCGTTATACCAAATGGATTGAAGCTATCCCATGTAAAAAGAGGATGCACACTCAGTGGTAAAATGGCTAAAAAACGAACTGATACCAAGATATGGAGTCCCCCGGTGCATTAGATCAGATAATGGATCACACTTCACTAGCCAGAAGTTGAGTGAAGTAGAGAAATATTTTGGCATTGAGCATAAGTTTGGTTCAGTGTACCACCCATCTTCACAAGGATTGGTGGAGAGAGCTAACCAAACATTGAAAAGAAAAATTGCCAAAGCCTGTCATAACACCAAAATGAACTGGGTAGATGCACTGCCCCTGGCTCTAATGTCCATGAGAACATCACAGAGTGGCAAAACTCACCTGTCTCCCCACGAGTTGTTGACAGGCAGGCCAATGCCAGGGCCACCCAGAGATGGAGGTCTGGGTCCAGTGTTGGACTTATGGCAGATAGAAGTAGGAGATTACATGAAAGCCCTTGCTAATCTTACTCGAGTTTTGTCTTCACAGGTCCAAACTGCTACCAAAGCACCGTGGAACGAAACAGAGACTCCTGTTGGGCCTGGAGACTGGGTGTGGGTGAAAGTCCACAAGAGAAAGTGGGCTGAACCCAGGTGGACAGGACCGTGGGAAGTGATTGAGCACTCCACCCACGCCCTGAAAATTAGAGGTAAAGCAGGAGCTAATTGGCACCACCTTACACATTGTACACCCGCTCAAGCCCCCTCCCGATCAATAGAGGAGGTTAGAACTGATTTGGCCACGCTGTGAAACAAAAATAGATTTTTGATTGGCATTATGAATTAGGATTATACACAGCAGATCCAGGAAATTTGACTCTGGTAGTTCATTTAAAACTCAATCATTCTTTGTTTACATTTTATTTTTTGTTTGTTTTCTTTTTTTCTTCCACATTTACTTAAAACTCAATAATTCTTCGTTTTTATTGTATTTAGTTTGTTTTCTCTTTTTTAGTTCCACATTTACAAAAAAAAAAAAAATAATATATATATATATATATATAAATAAATGGAATTCAAGGGAGGGAATAAATTCAGGCACCTAGAGTTTTGTGGGGTAAAGGGAACCATAACAATTTTAGCCATAATCATTTCTCTAGTTGTAACAATAATCCTAGTCTCATCTCCTGAAAACAGGTCATCCTCAGCTCCCATTCAGCCCATTGGCACCGTACGCATAGCAAACTCTACCCCACCCAACAGTACAAATTCCTTTTTAAATCACAAAAGATTTAGAAGATCCAGGAGGATTGCTGAACCCATACTAACGTTACAATTTACAGAAGGTGAAACCGGAGCCGCTCAATTCGACTTTTGTTCAGTAGTGGACTGCAGTGGAAGTCAGGTCGCATATGTATGGTCTGAAAAATATGTGTGTGAGGTCTATCATACAGCAAATCTCCCCATGGACAGATGGTGTACAAATTGGGATTATGTAATTGCTAACACGGGACCGCATGATTGGGGATATACCCCCCCAGCAAAAGAAGGAAAAATGCCCTTAAAACATAGACTCTCAATGTTTAAGGCTTCCCCTCCTAGTGATTGTACCACTGATAAATGCAACCCTTTGTTTCTCACCCTGGAGAATCCGCAGATCACAGATACCGATGTCTATGTGCTGGGGGCTTATCAAGCTGGGGAAGATCCATTGGGGCATTTTAGCATACAGGTCAGCAAGAAAACAACTATTACATCAAACACACAAAATAATGCCTTTTTCACTCCTAGCCGCTCACCATTTACCACAACCAATGATACACCACTCGATATAAAGGACCCACAGCTAGTTACCTATTTAGATAATAATAATCCAGGACAAGCAATTGCAATAGAAACAGGATACAGTGATGAAAATACTTGGCTTGATTGGGTTCGATATTCAGCAAAAATACACCACATGTCAGACTGTATTACCTGTGCCTCGGCCCGCCCCCTGTTAGGCACCATGCCATTCCCGCTCAATCCACTAAATGATCCCATTGGATATAACTGCATGATACACTTTTATCTGAAACAAACTGCGCAAAATTGCACCTCATTAAACTTACTATATCCTGAAGTTAATAGAGGTACAACACCTCCGCCATTCATCCCTTATGAGGGACAATACTCATGCATTCACCGTTCAGATAATCGTGGGATAATAGTAGGTAATCTCACAAGCTGTAACACCATTAATAAAGGCATCAATCAGACTACTATTCAAGCTTTAGGTAGAATGCACACCGCAAGAGCTGATGTCTGGTGGTTTTGTGGAAAAAAGACTCTGTATCCAACCCTGCCGTTAAACTGGACTGGCATTTGTGCCCTGATTCAATTAGTAATGCCATTCTATGCGTTGCCATTCAACAGCAGAGATTTACTTACAGCAGCTGCCAGCCCCCACACTCAAATACAAAAAACTAAAAGAGCATTGCCAAAAGGTAGCTTTGACTCAACAATATACATTGACCCCATAGGGGTACCTCGAGGAGTTCCTGACGAATACAAGGCCAGATGTCAAATTGGGGCGGGATTTGAATCCATTTTTCTCTGGCCAACCATTAACAAAAATGTAGATTGGCTGAACTACATATATTATAACCAACAACGTTTTGTTAATTTCACCCGAGATGCTATAAAAGGACTGCACGAACAGTTAGACAAAACCACACTGATGACATATCAAAATAGGATAGCTCTGGACATGATTTTGGCTGAAAAAGGAGGAGTCTGCAAAATGTTCAAATCTGTGTGTTGCACATACATTCCCAATAACACAGCACCTGATGGCTCTGTCACACGGGCGCTTCAAGGACTCACCACTTTAAGTGAAGAACTGGCTGACAATAGTGGTGTAGATTCACCGTTCGAAATCCTCAACTCCATGTTTGGAGAATACAGAGCTTTTTTCCACAGCATCATCCTGTCAATAGCAATAATGTGTGCAATACTTGTGCTCTGTGGGTGCTGCTGCATTCCCTGCATTAGAACTCTAGCCAATAGGCTTATCACCACAGCGTTAACAAGGGAACGTGAGGGACAGTTTGTGCTAAGAGAAATGGCACATTTAATGCAAGATGAAGAGTCAGATAGTGAGATCAGAAAGGAAGAAGATGATTTCTTTGCATAAATCATGATTTGAGTTTACAACTTCTGTTTTGTTAAAATGTCTAGAATCTTTGGAATCATATTTTGATGTGTATGTAATGTTTTAATTTTCAATGACATAATTGAAGATATGCTAAGTCTAATAGTAATTTCACACCAATAAATGGTGTGAAAGGAGGGATTGTTGAGTTTTAAAAAGTTACAACAAAACTTAATGTACTCCAGTGTTTCAGTGCTTTCTTCAAATGTAAACCTGCTGGGTTTTAGGCCAGACAATTTCATTAGAATGTTGATTAAACCATTGTTTGTATCCTCTTTGTAATGTAAAGAAAACTGACACCTCTTTGTTTAGTGCCAGAAGGACAGTTTTTTGACTGTTTCATTGACACTTAAGACAGGGTGTTAACCATTTTGTAGACAAGCCCTGTTGTTCTCCATGATTAGTTTAGAGCAAAAGACTGTTTATTCCTGTAGATTGAAGGGGGTTTCACGTCTGGGAATTGGCGCTCTTTTGTTCGACCAAAAGTACCATAGAGCAGTAAGGTACACCCTTCCTAATTGGGTGACGAAGAAGTAACCAAATGACCAATGGCTTTGGTCCTGAGCCATTTGAAGGAAAAAACCCGCCCACATACCTGGAGGATATTAACAATTAGTTTGGTGAGAATCGGGACTGTAAGCTGTAAATCTGAAAAGAGGAACAACTTTCCAGTCCACTGCAGTGTTTTTGTTTTGTTGTTTGTTCTGTAATGCCATCTTTTATTCACCTATTTTTTTATTAAAATTTCTTGTTAATTTTCATTGGACTGAGCCTCTCCTTTCTCAAAATCTGAAAAAACGCAACACTTGGTGGTAGCGTCGCTATTTTCTGAATCAATTAGCTTTTCAGTAACGAATTGACCGAGTAGCGCAGTAGCTTCCACACATGTTACATTTTCCCAAGCATTTCTGAAGGATCAGTAAGTGACGCCACCGCCGTATGTGTAGCCGGCAGAAGAGCTTCCGTGTGACGGTGACATCACGTACCGATCCTTGGGCTGATGTCTGTGACTTTGCTGCAATAAAGATCTCTCTCTCTCTCTCTTTCTCGGCCATTGCCATGAATGTGTCGGTTGTTTAAGCTGGAATGTTGCCAGAGCACAAATTCACATATAAACAATAAAAAATAATATATAATTAATTAATAATGTGATAATTAAATTACTTTATACAAACAACAATGGTTCTCTGTTTGTTGCAAATACAGCACTAAGTAGGAGAGTTTCTGTGTGTCTGATTTAGCTCTCTCTCACAAACACACACTGTTTGGAGCAGGTTTTAAGAAGTTAGTCCAATATAAATAATAATAATAATCTTTATTTGTAGAGCACTTTTCAAAAACAAGTTACAAAGTGCCTTAAAAAGTGTAAAGACAATAATACAAAGTCAATACAAGATAAAAGCAAGAAAACATTGAAAAGACTAAAATACACGTTTAAGATAAATATAAAAATAGAATTCTAAAATAGAATAAAATAAAAGGGATAAAATAAAGTCAAATAAGATCGGGAAAAGCTCTCCTATAAAAGTATGTTTTAAGAAGGGACTTAAAAGAGTTCACTGACTCAGCTGACCTGATTTCCTCAGGCAGGCTGTTCCAGAGCCTCGGGGCCCTGACAGCAAACGCTCTGTCCCCTTTAGTTTTCAGTCGAGACTCTGGAACAGACAACAGACCTCTGCCCGAGGATCTCAAGGTACGTGCTGGTGTGTATGGGACTAAAAGTTCAGAAATATAACAAGGCGAGAGGCCATGAAGAGCTTTAAAAGTGATCAATAGAATTTTAAAGTCAATTCTAAAACATACTGGGAGCCAGTGTAATGAAGCTAAAATAGGAGTAATGTGGTCATGTTTCTTTGTTCTGGTTAAAAGCCTGGCAGCTGAGTTCTGGACAGTCTGGAGTCGATCAATAGATTTGTTTAACAGGTGAAAAGGCTGTTGCAATAATCCAGGCGTGATGAGATGAAGGCGTTTAAAATGGTCTTGGTTAACTTAAAAGTTAACATAGATCAAATTTTTGCTATATTTCTAAGTTGATAAAAACACGGTTGTGTTACGGGGTGTGGTGTGTGGACAGAGAGGACCCAAATGCAGCACTCTGAGGGAAGGAGGTTTAATGAGGGAAAAAGGGTGAGAGGGACTGGAGTGGAGGGAGAGGAGGACGTCGGGGAAGTACAGGCACGGGGAACCAAGGACACAGGGGCCGAGGAAGCAAGGAGAGGCGGGGGAACAGGGAGGACGCCGTGAGGGAAGTCCGAAGAGGAGTAGGCCAGTGGATGAGCCCAGCCGAACGGAGGACAAGGGTGAATGTACCTGGGAGGGAAGCCGAGAGACAAGGTTAGGGAAGACAACGACAAGGCACAGGGTAAGTGTGAAAAAACAAGAAACATGGACGCCTGAACACAGAAGTGACACCAGGTATGGAGCAACGACGATCAAGCAAGGATGGTGTGGAGAACCGGGGTTGAAATACAGGCAGTCATGAGGTGATTACTGGCAGGTGTGGCAGGCTGACGAGGTGGCTGATGAGATGCAGGTGCAGGTAGTTGGCTGGGCTCAGGAGCAGAGGGAGAGAGAGAGCACACAGGGGAGAAAACACAGGGAGGCAGGCAGAGAACAGGAAACAAAGGAAAAAAGCAGAAAAACTGATAAAAAGGAGAAAAAACCAGGACACTCACCGTCAGCCGGGCTGCCACCACAACACGATTGCACAAGTTTTGTGGTGTGCTGCTCGAAATTTAAATTACTATCAAACCAAACACCAAGGTTCTTTGCCACAGGCTTAATGTGATTTACTAGGGAACCAGCAGATGGCAATATTTGTTTTGCCATCTGCTGGGACCCAATGACCAGGATTTCTGTTTTGTCTGAGTTCAGCTGGAGGAAATTATTTGACATCCATTTTTTAACTTCACAAAGTCAGTTGTTAAGTGAACTCATTCCATTCAACGCATTCCAGGGTCTGTGGATCTGACAGGCAAGTATATTTGTGTGTCATCAGCATAAATATTTAAAGAAATGCCATGTTTATGGATAATATGTCCAAGGGGAAGCAGATACAAGGAAAACAAAATGGGTCCTAAGACCAACCCCTGAGGCACACCATATTTAACTGGACAGAACGAAGAGACATAGTTGTTTACAGACACACAAAACTTCCTATTTGACAGGTAGGATGAAAACCATTCTAGGGCAGTACCAGAGATCCCCACCCAGTGCCTCAGTCTGTCTAACATGATGTTGTGATCAATGGTGTCAAAAGCAGCGCTAAGGTCCAGGAGTACCAGGACTGAGCACATACCTTCATCAGCAGACATTAAAAGGTCATTGGTGACTTTAAGCAGGGCAGTCTCAGTGCTGTGGTACTTCCTGAAACCAGACTGAAACTTTTGAAATAATTTGTTATTTTCGAGTACAGTGAGCAGCTGTTTGGACACAATTCTTTCTAGAATCTTTGCAATAAAAGGCAGTTTTGAAATTGATCTAAAATTTTGATGAAGGGAGGGATCTAAACCAGGTTTCTTTAAAAGTGGGTTCACGCAAGCCGTTTTAAAATAATCAGGGACACAACCAGTAGATAGGGAGCTGTTAAAAACAGAGATCAAATGGGGCCCAACAGAATCTATTAATTTCAGTAAAAACTTTGTAGGTATTACATCAAGTGGGCTGGAGGACACCCTGATTTGTGATACTGTTTTTAAAAGCTCAGACAAGTTGATGGGTTAAAACTGGTTAAAACTCTCTTGTTGCTGATGAGGAACCTCTGAGTAAGAGGCCGCGGGGGTAATAGAGGCTCTGATTGACACCATCTTATTGGTAAAATAAGATAAAAACAATTCACAGTCATCATTACTTCCAGCTGAGGCACAAGGAGGGGTTGGGTTTACCAGCTGATCCACACTCTTAAACAGAAACCTGGGATTGTGTTTATATGTAGTAATGAGTTCAGAAAAATAGTGTGTTCTCGCATCATTAACCATGTTATTGTAATTAATTAATAAATCCTTCAGACTAAGGTAATGGACTTGGAGACTGGATTTTTTCCATCTGCGCTCTGCTTTCCTGCATTCCCTTTTTAGGCTGCGAATGCTGTCATTTATCCAGGGTTGCTTACTAGCTTTAGACGTAGGCCTAACCTTTAGAGAGCAGTAATATTTAGTGACAACAAGCAGATATGATTGAAGTGATCGACCAGATTGTTGGTGTTGGAATCAGACAGGTGTTGGCTTTGGCTCTGAAAGAATGCGCAACACTTTGTTCATTAAAGATGCGAGAACACACGGAGCTTGGTGAGGCGGCATGAGTAACAGGCAAATCGCAGTTAAAAACAATACATCTGTGGTCAGATATGGTCATGTCCACTAATTCCACAGATGCTGACACCCAGGGTAAAAACCAAGTCCAGTGTATGACCACGGTTATGGGTTTGCCCTTTGACATGAAGTTAAAAGAAGTGGCCATATTTAAAAAGTCAGTTGCATTAACATTGGTGGGGTCATCAACATGAATATTAAAATCGCCACAAAGAACAATTCTGTCATAATTTAAAACCAGAGTAGATAAAAATCCTCCAGTTGCCGTAAAATTCAAAATGGCCGACTTCCTGTTGAGTTTAGGGTATGGATTCTGGAGGCTTTTTTGTGCGTCTTGATATGATACATGTCCCCAGAAAATTTTGTGCACGTCGTTTGAACATGGACGAGGGGCTAATTTTTTCCAATTTTCTAGGTGGCGCTAGTGAGTCATTTTGTCACACCCATTCACCACTTCTGACATGTGTGCAAAGTTTGGTGAGTTTTCGAGTATGTTTAGGCCCCCAAAATTGAGCTTTATTTTGCAGAAAAAAGAAAAATCTTTACAGTTTCAATAGGTACCTCGCACGGTTCGTGCTCGGGCTGTAACTAGGCCTATGCTGTGTGTGTGTGTGAGTGTGTGTGTATATTAACCTAACTATAAGATATAAAAAATTTTATAAAAAAGTAGCTTAGATTTAACTAAGCTACTTTTGCCACGTTGCTGTAGCTTAGCTTGCTACATTTCACTGGGGGGTAGCTTCTGTGTAGTGAAGCTTCATTTAATGTAGAGTAGCTAGTAGCTTAGCTCGCTACATTAGTAGCTTGCCCAACACTGCTAGTCTCCCCTATTGGACAAATTGCAATTCTGGAAGACAAATCAGGGGATCACCTAATTCATTCCCTTGGGACCATGGATGTCTGGCAATCCAATTAATGGCAATCCATCCAATAGTTGTCGGGATATTTTAGTCACTAAGTATTGAGATAATTTCCTTAAACCTGTTAATCACGGACTTGCTGGGGGAGGACGCTCGATTTTCATGCAAAATGCAAATGAGAAATCCATATCTGAATCTAGAATTTTTTCACCCTACATATGCCACACACCTCCGTGAAGCTAGGAGGCTCAGCCAGAATGTCAAACCAACCATTTTTATCCATATGAAACACACAACAAACACCAAGCCTCTAAATGAGCTTATATCACAACATAAATCGCTCTGTAATCACAGAGTTATTAGCCGTATAATAATAATAACAAATGCACCAATATACATATACAGTTACAACTTACTTTTGCCGTTTTCGCTGTTTTCAGTCCAAATACAGCTGTTGTTTGTGTGTAAAAAATAGCTCCGGGGCCGGCAGTTGGTCAAAAGACTCTTGTCCTTGTTAAAATTTTGCCCGGGGCACCATTAGCAGTCTACTCCCTGTGATGGAAAGTAATTGTGAGTGAAGACGCAGGTTTCACGAAAATCAGGATGTCTTAAGCCTAGTTCACTACACGATTTTAAGCCCAATTTGCTGGTCGTTGAGCTCACCGACCATCAGGCTGTGATCAGGGGTAAATCATCAATGAGAGCAGGCAGCTGGCAGAACTAGCAGGTACTTTTCTCTGCAAGACACTTTTTACTCAACTCTTTCTGTAGCACAGATGTTCCCTGCTACATGCGTGTGCTAATCCATTCTTTCACCCATGCTTTTTGTATCTATAATTGCTATCTATAATAACAAACAGCAGCTGTTTCGTATGCAGGATCGTGTCACTTCCTGTTTCATATTTTACGTATGTTTTCTTGACAAAACGTGGTTTGGAGACCAGCTGTCGGGTGACACAGCCGCTGTCAGCTCGTGTAGTGTGTGACCCTATGTCACCGATCAGTCACGTAGTGTGAACGCCACAACGACTTCAAGACTCCCGTCACAAGAAGGCAAGTTGTGTGGTCTTAACAGCACGCTGAAAGTCATGTAGTGTGCATGAGCCTTTACACAGCATTATTTATTGAAGCCCATCCGGTGAGACTGGCAACAGCAGCACAGAGTAAGAAAACTGTTTAGTACCAAACCAAATATGAAAGATACTTCCTGTTGGGGAATATTTATCCTTCCTAGATGTACAGAGATTCACTAAGTGTCAAAATAAGGTTGTTATTCAGGCATCTATACACGTGTGAGAAGTCTATTTGATATAGGTTCAAAACAAGACACTCTGCTTAACTAAGTTAACTTAGTGACTCTAAAGAGAGCCAGTCAGGTTGTCTGTAATGAAACAAAATAAATATCATCTCAACCTTGGGTTACCTAGGAAATTGACCACAAAGTTCAATTCTTCACCTTTGGTGTCACCTCAGCAAATCCTAACCTGACCTGCTGAAACCTGTGTGATGTCACCCTTAATAGAGTGATGTGGGCCCTCCTCTTGGTTATATTCTTAGAACCATGCTATCATTAATGATAGCAAGAATAATGATAGTAACAATAATAATAATAATAATAATAAATAAATAATTGTAGCAATTAGGTGGCATGCAACCACAGATCCAGACTCTACAGCTTCAGCAGCAGAAACTATAGCTGAACAAGACAAAAGGAGAGAAGAGAGAGACAAGAAAGCACAAAAGTACAGGAGAGCGAAGAAGTTGAGTTAGTAACATCCATTAATGGGATAAGAATGCATCGAGAGGGATAGAAAAAGGAGCACAGTACAAGATTTAGTGTAAGATTTAAAGCTGTCAACAAAAGAAAGAAAGTCTTGAGCTTATTCTTAAATGTGGAGTGTCTGCATCTCATACCCAAACTGGGACCTGATTTCACAGGAGAGGAACTGGAACTGGAAGTCCTGAAGGGCTTATCCAACCTAGAAGTAACAAATGCATGGATTAGTAGTCCGGATAATTGTGAGAATTAGAGCGGTTCCTCAGTGTTGGGCAAGTTACTTCCAAAATGTAATATATTATACATTACTAGTTACTGTCATTTGAAGATAGTTATAATATAACTAATTATTCGTTTGTGTTACAGCAAAAAGCAATACATTACTGTAATTGCGTTACTTTTGTAACGCGTTACTCCCAACACTGCGGTTCCTTTAATGCCAATTAAATGTTCTAGGATGTAATAATCAGTGGTGTTAAATGCAGCACAAAGATCTTACGAGACAAGTACAAAGATGAGTCCTTTGTCTGATGCAATTAGTAAGAATAAGAAAATATAAGAAATCATTGACGATAGTTGGTGAAAATCTGTAAAAATTGAAGGGAGGAAAGCAGTCTAAATAAATGTCGGGTTTTATAGATGTTTCTTAGGTTTGAAGATAAATTAGTAACGATTGAGGGCAGGAGGGGAAGAATTTAGTCTCTAATAATGTGAATTTTATCATTAAATAAGCTAATAAATTCATAACAACTAAGAGCTTTAGGAATACGTGGCTCAACAGAGCTGTGACTCTCTTGTTAACCTGGCTACAGTGCTGAAAAGAAACCTGGGGTTGTTCTTATTTTACTCTATTAATTATGAGTAATAAGCTGCTCTGGCATTACGGAGGGCTTTCCTATATGTTTTAAGACTATCTTGCCATATTAAACGAGATTCTTCCAGATTGGTGAAACACCACCACATGCTCACAAGTCTCTGAGCTAGAGTCCAAGTCAAGTCTCAAGTCTCTCGTGGGTTATAATGAATGTTGTATCACCTGCTACATTCCATTCAGGCTGCTTAGAACACTGTATATCTATAAGGAATTCTGTAACTGTACCCTGTTTTTCACTTACGGAGCACAACCATGTGCAATGTATCTACAACTAATGATAACTTATAAACTCCTGTAAGTCAACACATCCCTCAGACTCTCAAATCAGTTTAATGTTAACTAAATAAAACTGTAACGTTACATGATCTGTTATGAGTCTGCAGTTCTCCTCCCCGACCCCTTGTGTTTATGTTCTCTTCCCTCCCTGTTTCTCCTGTTAGTCTGTCTGTCTCTCTGTGTTGTCTGGGCGTGGCTTCTCACTCTGGGCCTGGCGCTCCACCTGCACACCTGATCCACATTCCACTAATCAAGACTCTGCAGTATATCAACCCGGTTCTTCACCTCACTTGTCGCCAGATTGTCAGCTTACCGCAGTGGTATTTGCGCTGCGGCCTACAAATCTCCAGTTGTATATTCTGTTTATTTCTTGTGAGTTCAACTTACCTTGTCTCTCTGTGTTCAGGATCACTGCCTGCCTGGAGATTCTGCCACTGCCTCACCCAGCTCACTGCCTGCCTGGAGATCCACGCGCAGGTCTCCATTCCCTGGCCCTCTGCTCCTCTCTCGCACCCCGTTTTTCAATAAACTTTAAAATCCTGGGTTTAAACCTGCCCCGAGTCCGCTCTTGAGTCCGTTCAACTAGCCTGCCATAACGTGATCAACAATAAACCTGTAACCTGTTTGCAGCCTACGTTAATAATTAATGTGATGGCAGCCAGCGGGACGTAAATGATTACGTTAATCGACTACCACAAGTGTGGCAAGCAAACAAATGCTCATTCATCTTTTCATAACCAACGACAGTCGTGAGTTAACCTCCCATAGGTTGTAGTTAAAGCAAGAAGCAAGCTAATGTTAGATGGCCAATGCTGAGCTCAACATCTTTACTAAACTGTCAGGTTACCAACCTATTTTGCGTTCAGCGCGTCTTTGTTTGGTTCCAGTTGTATGAACTTTTAAAGCCAAAGTTTATGATAAATGGCACAGTAGCTGTCGCTGTTTGTTGTCCTCTCGCACGTGTGGCCGCGCGAGTGCAGCTGATACTACCTGTTCCGAGCAAGCTCATCAGACGTTTCCTAAAAATAAACATTGTTCACGAGTCCCGCACCTCGAGTCCAAGTCGAGTCTGAAGTCAGTGTGTGCGACTTAAGTCGGACTCGAGTCCGAGTCTCAAACTCGAGTTCCCATCTCTGGCTCCTTCACACTGTCACCGTTCTTTTCAAATGGTACAATTGTTTCATGTTCATCTGGTGTCATTTCAGCACACTGTCAATAGTTGAGATGCTAACAGATTTACAAAAAAGGTCTAATGGACTGTATAGAAAATATGCTTGACAGATTATGACAACATGTTCTACTATTTTTCATGTAGTGACTTGTACAATTAAGTTATGCCTCGATGTTTTGGGCAGTAAGACTATTCAACAGAGAACCAGTATAATATATTTTGTATTTGTATCAGCTTGACATAAGAAATTGATAATGTAGGAAACAGCAGACAATTGTACATAATCATTTGCATCAATGTGCCAGAGCATTTGCAATATGTTCAAAACAATGAGAAATTGCTTTTATGATGTGCACAGGTGACAAGATGATGTGGAGGTTCAACAAGTAGTTTTGAGAATTTCATTTCTGATCTGAGAAATGTACCAAAGCGATTGAGAAAAACTGTAAATGATAATATTGTAATTATTAGAGATAAAATTCATCATCTCCTGTCTCCTGTCACTTCAGATCCAGCCACTCCCACTTTCACTTCTCTATCACCTGACCCTCCCTGCCTACATGCTCCCCTGTTACCACTTTCTGTCATTAGCTCTGCATTTCCACTCAATTCTTGCCAGATTGTCTATTGTCCTTACTCCTTAGCTTTCCAAACTTTGTTCTGCCTGCACGATCCCATTCCTGACCCTTGGACTTCTGCCTCCCTTTTGCCTGTTTTTGACCATGGGTGAACTTTTTACCTAATCTGCTTGTTGTGCATCTGGGTTCAAACCTGGTTATTTACTGAGCCCTGGAAAGTAAAATAAATAAATAAAAACATTTCTGTACTTTTTTGTGCTACTTTTGGAACTTACAATTCTTCAGTGCCCCACCTTTTACTTTCAGTTTGATTTCATGGTTTTATTGTGATTTTGGTGATCCTTCCATCAGGCTTTTCTGGAAAGCTACTCACCTCTCACTCACTATATCCTTTGAGGAGCAAATGAACAACACCTCTCAATTTCTAGGTCAGTTGGGAGAAGAGAGTACAAATGGATGCATGGCTTGGAAAAAAAGCAGAACCCTTGCTTGGGGGAGCACTTCAGAAATGGATCAAACACACTTTAGAGCTGTGAAACTTAAAGTTAACATTAAGCTTTGCACTGCTTGAATCATCCATATGTTCTGATTCACCAGCCTCACATTCATTGATTTAAATTTACAAGAAATGCCAAGCCTCTGCACTCTAAAACACTTACTTTTATTGCTTTAGTGTACATTGCCAAAAATGTGTTAACCTAAGCCCTTACTTCTGAGTTTGAGGACTGTCCCAGAGTTACATAAAGCAGTTGGAATTCCTCATTTTTTCACTTTTTGGTCTAGTTATTTATCAGATCCTCACTTTGGTTAGACTTGGCATAGAGCAAGAGATCAGCTTTAGCTTTGTCCAGGTTGTCTTCAGTTAAATGATAAAGGAACTGTCACACTGCCTGTCTGATCTGCCCGGTTTAGTTTAGGTCTCTGTGAGTTTTGTTTATTGGTCTGTTCAGTATCTGTTATTTAGTATGTGTTTTGAGTTCCAGTTAGATTCTTGCCTTGTGTTTTGAAACTTGTTAGTATCTGTCTGTTTTCCCCTGCTGTCTCTCTGCCTGCCTGTCTGCTGTCTTTATCAGTATCACCTGTTTGTGCTCCCGCCTTCCTTGTTAGCCTGTGCTTAAATGTGTGTCACTTCTGTTCAGCTGTTGCTGGTTTGTGTCTATGTTTGTCCACTGCTGTGTGTCTTGCCTGCCTGTTTCTGCCTTGTTTTTGGATTGCCCTTTGTTGGACTCTGCTGTAAGTTCTGTGGGCTTAAATAAGTACCCAGAAACTCTACCTGTTCTGCCTCTGTGTCCTGTATTTGGGTCCTAAAACCTGTTCCTGCCAGCACACACAACAAATCCTGACAGGAACCTTTTATTCCATCACCACATTCAAGTTGTTTTACTGAATTAAAGAAACTATTCGCTCCATAGCAGTGATAAAATAGAATATTCAATTTAAGCACTGTAAGAAATCAATACAAATATGTTGTATTCATTCGCTCAGTTTACGGTGAATTGCTGAAATTCTTGAGAGCTCACATTCCAAGTTTTACAAGCCACATGTATAATGCGATTTGGTACACAAACTCTACAAGAAGCACAACATTTCATGGAGATCCAGATGTTACATTCATTTGCATAAGCCATGATACTACCTGTGGTTTTTTGCTCTGCCTAAAATGAGTAAAGCCTCAGTGGAGATGGCAGATAAAGTGAGCAGGTGTTCTTGAAAATAGGACATACTGCAGTGTCACATAATGCACAACCTCTCAGAGGTACATTTGTTCAACAGAAAAGTATCTGTACAGTGTGTTTGCATATTTTTTTTATACAGATATCAGTTCAGGATATATAAAACGTTTTCCTCACTCATGACCCAATGCTACTGAATTCCAGTGGAATTCCAGTTGTTGCAGCAACACAAGGATGGAAATACATAGATAATTTAAGATAGTAAAAGATAAATAATAACAGATATATAAAACTAAAATGAGAAGAGAACTAAAAACTATACAAGGCAATTAAAGACAAAATGACAACATAAATTTGGAGCAGCAAAGTCAGCAGGTCTAGTATATGTAAACACTATCCACCAGATTAATAAATAATTTTATTAAGAAATTAGGAATTTGTGTTTGTATTAATATATAAATATAATGTGTTGGTAATTGGTAAAAGCAATAACATAATATTATATAGTATAGTATAATATAGATATAAGACACAGTCTAAGATGAAATTTAATAATATATCATTATAAAATGTACAACAATATAACAGTCAAGTGTGATACAATAGTATTATAGTAATTATGGTATGAGTATAGTAGTTTCAATTGAACAGGACCTAGCTGATTTTTCTAATTACTTATATTTTTTTCTTCTTTTGTATGTGAATTATCAAGGAATTAAAATAGCTGACAATTAAGTTTGGTCCCCCCTTTTTCCACAGTACAGTCCAAGTAGTGTGTCAAGTCTTCAGTAGAAAATTGCAGTCTTTCAGATCTGTTTATGCCAATTAGAAGAGAATAATGTCCCAAATTCCCTACATGCGCAACAGTGCTTTTAACGTCCTGTTGCAGGTGGTGTGGTGCGTAATTCAATGAGAACACTAAGAGCAAAGATTATAAATGTTTACTGGTGGAAAAGTTCCTGTCTGTTTGGATCACCATTGTGTTTCCACTTCCATACTGTTCTGTTGTGGAGTCTGTCAACTCCTCAGTTACGAGATAAAATGCACTTGGCGTTCTTCAAGCCATTGACCTTGTGACAGTTATTGATAAAGTTGGAGTCAAGGGCCAGCATGACCAAATTGAATTCACAATTGTGACTTAGATGGACACAAATATCTGACAATTTTGAATCATAATATGTAAGTAAGTAAGCATGTGGCTGTAGGGAGTGAATTTGATACTTGCTGTGGTTAGTTATTTTCATTAATATCAGTAGAAATAATCATGACTTAACTTAACATGTATAAAAGTCACGCAACAAGTTTCCATCCTGTCTTTGTCTTCAAGCTACAAAAAGAGGGGTCTCTGGGGGTTCCCTCTAACAATGCATTCTAGGAAGTCTGCAAATATGGCAATTGTGTTTCTCTGGAAACTTAATTAAACTCTTAGTAGTGTAATCATTCAAAACATAGTGTCAGGCCACTTTAACCCTTGTGTTTTCTTCCCGTCAACCATGCACTTTTTGTCCTCCCAGGTCAAAATTGACCCGGTCTGGTTTGCCTGGTTTTAAAGCAACCAGTTTAACTAATCACCCAATTCTGTGTTACACCTTCTTAGCCAACTCCATTCTAACTCATTACCACTTATTACCACTATTTTTACACTTCTTGATGGAATTTCTTGTCAATATGTCTCATTTTTATGAAACTATACCAAATTTATAAGCTAAAAAAAGCAGAAATTATGAATTCTTTTGACTAATAGTTAAGATCAGAGGACTATTTGTTGATGGATTATCACAGACTGGTATATGTCAAAGTTGAGTCAGGATACTGTTTTAGAAGCATTGCATTATTTTTAATGGTAGCACATATACACACCTGTTGTCCTTATGGGTCAAAACTGACCCGGTCTGGTTGGCCTGTTTCTAAAGCATAATGTAAAAAATGATCTCCCAATTCTGTGTTACACAATGTCAGCAAACTTTATTTCAGCTAATCACCAATTCATTTTACATTTCAATAAACCTCATTTACATTAAATTTTAAAAATTTTTAGGAAACCAGCAGAAATTATTATTTATTTTGGATAATCACAGACTGATATATTCCTAGGTCAACATTTGATGGAATTTTATTCACAAATAACAGAGTAAACAAAGAGCTAAATAAATTCATTTACATAGAACAGTCAACATTTATTTCTAAAACTTAAAACTTTAGTTTCAACATTTCAAAACTTGTATAATATACATGTTTATTACTTACATGTGTAAGTGCAGTTGTGTGTCTCTGTGTGAATGTGCTATCATTTGCATGATGGGCAGTGGGTGGTGATAATGGCATGTTTTTTGCAAATGTTTGCCATGCAATTTTGGCACCTGATGCTGGTTTTGAGATCACTCTTGCCAGGGCAGAATCGGCACCTCTTCCTTGTGGCTGCAGCTGGGTTAGTAGGAGCTGCTGCGGAGGTAGAGGGTCCATCCGTCTGGATTTCCACAACCAAGCAGATGCTGGCGCGCGGGGAAGAACCTGGCGTCTTTTGATTAGAGGCATCACCAGTTCTCTCCCAAGCTCCTCAAGGAACAGCCTCCTCCTGTGGCACTTCCCCTGATTGTATGTTGGGTTGATCTCAGTCCACAGTACAAATGAATTGTAGGCAGACACATCTAGTATGTTATAAAAGATCACCAGGGGCCAACGGGCTGTCTTCCTCTTACATGTGTACACACTTGTAACCTGCAACAAAAGAAACAAATACATAACTCAAAATTGACACTACACTATATTTTATTACACATAATGCAATGAATTGGACTTTGCATGAATGACAATAAATATTGCATGAAAAAAGTGAAATACCTTGTCAAGGTTGTCCACTCCCCCTTTGTTGTGGTTGTAGTCAAGGATAACTTGGGGCTTTTTGTCTTCCCTGGCGCTGACAGCAGTATCCCGATGAAAAGTGCTCATCAGAAGCACATTTCTTCCTTTTTTGGGACAATAGGACACAATAGTATGTGTCTCAGAGAACGCAAACTTGGAAGAATATCGAGCCCTGTCTTTTGTGGCAAGCAGTGCTGGTGGAAGCTCAGGTTTATTCTTCCTTACTGTTCCCACCATGGACAGCTTTCTCTTGAGCAGCTCCTGGCCAAGGGCATGTGATGTAAAAAAATTATCACAAGTGATTGTTTGTCCACGGAGACCTTCTGCCATCTCAAGAACCACACGCTTGCCCTGGTTTTTTTCTGGCTGTCCATCAGCAGGTTTGCCAGTGTACACTTGCATGTTGAATGCATAGCTGGTCCTGGCATCGCACGCTGTCCAGATCTTTATGCCATATTTCCCAGGTTTATTAGGCATGTATTGCTTGAAGGCACAGCGACCTCTGAAGGGGACCAGGCGCTCATCCACAGTCACATCAGCTCCCGGGTTGTACATCTGCTGCAGGAGACACACCCACTTGTCCCATACATCACGAATGGCAGCGAGTTTGTCACTTGCACGGCGTGCTGTTCTTGTATCTCGATCGTCGAACCGAATGACCCTTGAGATAATGTGGAACATTTTGAGGGGCATTGTGGCCCCAAAAATTGCTCGACCAGACTGGGCATGCCACAAACTGGCCGTGGATTCTTTATTGGATCGATATACACCAGCGAGAATCAACAGACCTAAGTATGCCTGGAGAGCTATCCCATCCATCTCTCTCCACTTATTGCCATAAACACGATGCCCCTCTTTGTTGGTCATGTTCAGCACAATTTTTTCAACTTGGTCTGGCAGAAACAGTTGAAAAGCAGTCGTTATACTATCAACGCGAGCCACTGCGTACCTTGTTGGACCCCTGCAGGTGTTCATCTGCTGAAAACCAAAACACCGTGACTTATTGACCCTTTTGCAACACCGGGTCAGATCTGACCCGGGAAGACCAAAAACTGAATAAATTTGAAAAAAATACCCACAATTCGGTGAAAGTAGTGATCATTTTGTTTGTTTGTTTAGAGCATAGTGTGGAAGCATCCATGTTATTTTGGTGTAATTTCATGAAATAAAACCACATTTTTCATACAAAAGAATTTCAAAACGGGTCAAATTTGACCCGAAGACAACACAAGGGTTAAGTCAGAAGAGGTCATGTATGTATATATATGTATTGTCTTTAAAACTGCAGAAAACATAAATCATGTGTAAAGACATGTCATATGACATGGTGATGACATGATTTAATCTTTAGTCCTATTCTTATCCATCTATGCCTCGATGGTACAGTACAACAGAGATTTATGGCCCTGCAATGTAACAACTGCAAAAATGATAATGCTTTATATGTGAGACAGAGCTTGGAGCAACATGATTCATGTATGGAAGTCTGGTGATGTTTTTTTCTTATGTGCTGAAACTACCAGCAGACATGTGAAAATACACAGTTAAAAATGTAGCAAATGAAATGCTTTTGTGGGGCTGAATGCAAGGGTAAAGCATGTACAGCCCACACAGTCCATTGTACACTGTCCTCATGGTCATGAGTGTGATGATGGTATATGGTCGCCCCCATGTGGAGAAATCTATTCACAACTTCTTGGAGTGACTTTGGCATCTTACACATATGTTGTACTTATGTAATCCTAAATTGTTTTAATATGAGTATGTAGTCAAATGTTCCGTTTACTTCATCTATTACAATGGTAATAAATTAAGACATATCCTATATGGCATTAGTCCCTGAATGGCTTATTTCTAAATTTCCTGTAACCAACTGAAGAGACCCACTGGAGCATGACAGGGATTGATTTTCCTGTATGCATATTTGCATTTCAACAGAACACTTGTGCCAGAGAGGGCGTTCAGCACAGACGGTTTCTATGAGTCACCAGTGCAATGCATCACCCCCCTTAGCCTTCATCCATTCAACGTACTGCTCACCATACAGGGAACAGTATGATAATTTTGACTTAATGCTGTGAGTTACAGAAGGTCTTATATACGTCTGAATGTAAAATGTGTCAGGGGTCAATGCTTGTTGGATGTGTGAATATGCTGTATGCTGGCTGAGGGCCGGGGCACTTTTCTTAGCACAATGAAACAGAAAATGGACATTTGTTGTAAAATATATAGTAGGCCTAATGTCTAACTTTAACAGTAGGCTATGTCTTTTCAAAGAAAAGACAAAAGTTACATTTTACATAGCATTTAATCTTCTTGGCTCTTTGGTCCTGTCCTTATATCAGCAACTATCAATGCCATTTTCCATTATGCAAAGCAATGAAAACTGATTTGTAATTTATTTGATGGACTTTTACTAACTAACAGGTGCATGAGGGCGACCTGACAGGGACAGGCTGCAGAATTGTCCACTGCTTGAAAGCTCTGGAGCAGCAGCTCAGCAGGTGTCTTCCTCTCTTCATTTTAATGAGGAGGGGGGGGGGAATTGGAATATACGATAAGACATGAAATTGACATTCAAGAATCATTCTCACTCATGCAGAATCTCCATTTAGAAGACGATATACATTTATAAGATCTATTCAAATGATCAAATTATGTCTTGTTATTAGTCTACAATAACTCTAAGGACAAGTGGGCTAACATGTGTTAACCGACAGTGAAACTATGCTTTAGGTGTCTATAATTTCGAGCTCTTTTTTCCCAGTCGCGATGCCAAAAGCCCTCAACAATGTGCTTCACGGTGGGAAAAGATGACCCGACAAATCAGTAATGCAAGCGATAAGAGACGCTGCGTGTCATAAGCGAAGCGGTCCTCACATATCACGCACGACGTTAGGAGTTCCCTCGCTTACACCGTGAAAACGACGCCCCTCTACTCTCCTCCTAGCCCTTCCCGACCGTGAGCCATCCCTGCCGGCTTGTGCCTGTCTGCTGTGGCAGAGGAGCGGCGCTCTGGGGCGGTGGCGGCGTCCAGTTTCCTGCTATTTCAATGATCAGAAATTCGGATTGAAGCTTGACACCCGGACCTGACAGGGCAGGTTTGCATTTTATTTGTTCGTCTGATACGGCGCTGATGACAGCGGAACAGGTGCATGCTGCATTTGCCGGTTGTTATGAAATGACATTGTAGGCAAGGTATGGGAAGCATCTTCATACCGGTGACAAGCTTTGCACAAAACCGTGCTGTGCATGCTCTGCAAAGACACCGCTTTGTGCTTCAAGTGTCATGGACGAAAGAAGAGGGTGTTGCCACATAGCTTTAATCCGACCAATATGGTCGGCAGGCTGGTTTAATAAGCTGCATAGAATCAGGGCATTCTTCATTTCATGCATGCATCAGGGCCCAGCAGGCAGAACGAGTCAGCAGGTGCACCTTATCATCTTACTGAATCACATAGCGCCTGATCTGCTCCGGTAGGCGACTGCACACATTCAACCCACGTACAATTGTTCAGACCTGTTCTTGGACATGCCAGCCTATATAAAGATTGTGATTTATCTAGGCTGTGTGGAGCTATAGGCTAACAGCTGATGCTCAGGATAATTAGCTAATTGAATACGGAGTGTATTGCCTCGGGTGTGGCAGAGGGGGCAGGCGTGGGTGCCTCGCAGTCGGAAGCTCACCCGAATGTGTGAATTGCACTGTGAGAAAGTGGGGTAGGCTACTCAACTGGAAGTAGAGGTGTTTTTAAAATAACTTCACAATAGATAAAGAAACTGAGCACACTGGCCTCAACTAAATGTCTCAGATTGCTTGCTTGCAAGGTTGGCTACTGTATTTTAAAGGTCAATAAGTTAATTAGAAAATAGGTGTTGGAAATTGCCTTTCAAGAAATAGGCCTACTACTTTCAACGTCTCAGCGATAAGTTTGAGATTTACAAAATTTTAAAAGCTGCAACTCAAAGCTATATTTATATCACATAATAGCCTAATGAGTTGTTTTCGGATGTGTTTCTCTCAGGAATTCTGTTGTCGGAATGCAACTTATCCTACGTTTCGGACAAAGTGTTCCTGAGAGTACAGACAATTTGAATTACAAATGAGATGTTATGTTGTTGTAAACTGTAAACAAAACATTAATTTTTGGATCAGATTTTGACAGTTATAGCAGATACAAGAAACATACAAATATAAAGCAGACTTCTTCATTTTGGTGGACAGAAACAAATAACACAGCTATTTCAGTAATAGTATGGAAAAAAAAAATATATGAGCATTTACTAGCAAATCTGCATAAGTGCAAGATTCAGCAAGTTTTGTTTAAACACCTCCAGACTAGTCAAACTGTAAAAGTTGCCATTATCAGTAATGCATCCTTCTCTTCGCCCTCATCCTTCTCACAGACAGCCCTCCTGTATCTGGCTCCTGGTTCCTTTGCAGCCATGCCAAAGGCTATAGTAATTCCCAGATACTGAATTTGTGGAGGCAGAGTCAGGGAGGGGGCAAATTAGATCTTAAATCCATCCATCTGTCCATTCCTTCCTCTGTCCCTCCATGCATCCTCTCTCATTTTCTCATTTTCCTTTATTTCACCTGCTCTACTTTCAGCCTCCCTAGTGTGCATTACAAAGGCGCATCCATAAGCAGTGTGGCACTCCTTTGTTACGCCCCTTTACTTGTTCACATTAAAGGGCAAAGCTCTTTGTGTGGATGCATGTTGTGTTAAACACCTACAGGAAAAAGTATTGAATACTTCTTTTCTAGGCTGTTGTCAAGGTGGTTCAAGGAGTCTCACCACAGGTAATGCAGTAATGAAATTACATGCTACATTTCCCACGGAGCAATTTGCTCTTATCTATGACAAGTAAGATGTAGGAGACATTCAAGCAAACTTAAAACAGGGAAGGCAAGGTTATATGGTGGATCATTCACAGGCGGTGACTCCATTACTTTCCGGTCAATGTGTAACCTCTGTGCAATCTGTCACCAATGCACATGCCTTAAGGGAAAAGGTTAGGTCATGTGTTGTACAGCCTCAGGATGCACTTGTGTGTGTGTGTGTGTGTGTGTGTGTGTGTTTCTGTGCACGTAAATTCCCTGTGCGTGCTTGTTTAAGGAAGTACACTTCTCCCTCGAGTCCTATTTCAAGTCATCTTGTGATCGATTTGTAATAGCTCATTGAAGCGAGGCCAGTGGTATGTTCACAGCCAAATTGGAATCCTCCACAAGATAAACTCACGTCCCTTAGAAATGAGAGGAGCTTTCAAACGCATATTAAAGATAACAGCATGTAATAACTGTCACTTTTTGCATTATTATCATAAATGATGTGTTGTAGGATGCAGTGCCAAACTCAGCAAGACATCCCATTTTCTGGTGAGCTTTTCTCTAACATCATATTAAAGTTATGACTGCTAACACAGTTTGACAAAGGTATATTCTATTGGTATCATTAAATGCCAAATGAATGCAATCACAAGATTAGACTGACGGTGTTTCAATTTAAAACTTGAAAAAGTGCGTTATCCGAAGAAAATGAGTGTAACTGCATACATGAGACCATATACATGTATCATTATTAAACAAAACCAAAGGCCATTTGAGATACCACACTTGAAAGTTCAGTTGTGGTGACCTGTTTAGTCTGAATGACTAAATGAAATAAATGAAAGTTTGTACTTAAAGGTTGTAGCAAAGTCCCCATAGTCAAATCAGAATTGTCAGGTCCTGACATCGCAGTTCCTCGCGGGTTTATTTCAAGTAGCCAGCTATTTAAAAACGATATAATATTCTTTGTGCGGTTCATCAACGGTGATAAATTATCCAAAAGTCCCGCGAGGTTCGGACAACTCGGCACAACACCAGTGAGGCTGGGGCTCTGTCTCTTCTGCAAGTGTTCCTCCACTGCCACTGCACACATACACGCTACGCTTACACATGCGCACTTGACGCCTCAGGGTTAGGTTTACAATTTTGAATTTATTCACACACTTCAAAACATTTATTGAAAGTTTTATTCTTTTTACATATTTATTTACAGCATTAAACGTTGAAATGTATATTGTAATAGGCTGTATATTAATTTATTAGGAGAAAACTGGTAGTTCTATGTAAAATCAGATGTTGAGCACCCCCATATAGCCAAAATGGCATGATCCTTGTTTCGCAGCGAAGCTTCGACTGTGAGATTGACAGTCGAATCAGGCTCCGCCCATCGAAGCATCGAATCTTAGACTATTTGGGGTCAGCCCTAAAGATGAGTAGATTTAAATAACTGTAAAATAATATATTGCGTGTGTATATACAACTTTTCATCCTCCTGATTAATTTTCAAATGCCATTAAACATTATTTTATGGTATGAGCAGATGAGAAAGTGGTGAACTGATTTTTTTAGTATAGTAGAGGTCATAAGATGATCTCTCTAATAAAAGAATCCACTTGACCAATTTTACATTGACTGCTATTTTGTACATCACATACATACATATACATTGCACATGTGATTTGAATAGTTTGACCAGATTTGTGAGCAACAAATGATCCCAAAGAGTGTACCACTAATCTTACATAGTGTATAGTGTGTGCCCACGTCTACATGAACTGTCACATTCTTCATCGTGGTGCCATGTGATTGTTCACCACTTCTTCTATCTTAGGAGTCTGTATGCGCCAACTACCAAAATAATCCATAAAGGCTGTTCTTTTTCTTTTTTCCCCCCTCTTATCTTATTTTGATATGCTTGACAGACAATGTTAGGCTAGGGTTCCCATGGTTACTGCATTTTAAACAGGCACGCCTGATGTCTTTGTGTTAACTATTGTTAGTAGCGACACTCTCCTCTTTGGTCAAATAGAAAAAAATTTAACTGCGCTGGTAGGCACAGCGTGGTGCCTGTCATTTTCTTGTCATTGCAGTGAAGATATGTTTTGTTTTTTGTTTTATTTGACTCTGCAAGTAAAGATGCATTGAGGGAAACGATGCATCATCAGCATGTGCACATGAGCATGTAGAAGACGCCTTTGCTGTAGGAATGGGAGAAAAACGGTTGTCTTCGTTTTCAACGAGTGTGACTGCTGTGATAAAGTGGAATATAATCGGGGAGTTGTTGGGCTGTATGTTCATGGATAAATTGTTTTACTAATTTAAATAATAATTTATTTAATGCATTGTATAGCTTCTAATACGAAACCTGGACAATGTGCGTTTACAGGAGGTACTTATCGGACTTCACCAGGCTGCTTAAATACACAGGCGGTGGAAACAATAACAGCAACACCTACTGTATATGATATTATGCAATCAGTGAAACGGCACAGCAAGAAATATTAACTTTGTGAAGCTCAAAATGTTCAGTTTCTGGAGAGGCTGTGTCATGGAGGTGCTGATTCCACTCTGATGTATAAAAATAATTTTAGTCTACAGTCTGCTTTGCACTGTCACTGTCTCATTGTATATGTGAATTGCTGCAGCACGTTTGTCAGTGAATATATCAACAGTATGTCAACATGTCTCACAATCAGTGTCACCCACACAAGTGTCTGTGCAGTGAAGTTTTTTGATAGAAAAATCTAAATAGGTCAGCAGTCTGAGTTCTCCAATCACATCCCAGGAATTCAAATTGTTTTTGATCTTTAATGTAATAAATCCCACACCTTGTTACATACCCTGACATGACCCCCTTCACTAAATGCATGTAGGATTACTTTGTGGTGTAGAATGGAAGAGGGTGGCTCTTCCACTCGTGTAAACTGATTAATATTTAGAGAAGATATTCATCTCGTAAATCAAACGATGCATTTTGACAGCTCATTTTGAGAGATTTCACTGCCTGATTTGTTTTAATCAGTGAGGATTAACTTTACAATGACCCCCCCCACCCCGCTCTAATCATTTTGATGTGCACATTTGCCACCTTTTTTGACTCCAAGCGCTAATGAAGCAGACACAGAGAAGTTTGCAATCACACAATCTGTCTTTTCATATCAGCTCAAAAAGGGGAACTTGGGACTTCAGATGCTGAAGTGTAGAAACTGTACTGTAATTTCCCCTGCTGTGGCGCAGACCCTTCCCATGAGAGAGTGCTTGTACAGGTACAGGTAGCACAACTCCTTCTGGGCTTGCTTTCTCTTGGGGAGGATGAACTTGCAGGCTCATTGGTTTGTAAGTCGCATCATTTATCTCTGTTGTGGTGTGACATGATTTGCAACAGACTTAACGGTCCTGCTACGCAATCTGCCTCCAAGACTGCTGAGTGCCAGAGGTTTGGACAATGTGTATATGGTTTCCCTTGAACAAGGACATCTCGCCACTCCCACTTCCCCAACCCCCACCGTCTTGTACCTGGTTTCCCAGAGGCACACTCTGTCCAGCAAGGATTGATGGACTGGCTGTGTATGCCATTAGGAGGGAAGCACTGATTATAAAGCTGAGATGTGGAGGGAGCTGCATGATAAAATGCCAAGGCTCATTGAGAAATGTTGGTGATTGGCTCATGCAGTGGGTGGCTTCTGTGGATGTCAAATAACATGTACTGTACACGTAATATGTGTGTACTATTGCCTTTTAGCAACACTATTTGCTTTAGACATGTCTGGATAAAAGGTTACAAGGTAGATTTGTTATTTTACAACACAGAGTTGTAATGATTAACATGAACATCACAATTCACATCAATATCAAGTAAAATATTATATTAGCAACAAGGGATTGTTTTGTGTTAAAATGCTAATGTCAGCATTCTTACAATGACTATGCTAACATGCTAATGTTTGGCAAATGTTTTTCATGTTCACCATCTTGGTTTAGCGTGTTAGCATGCTAACAGTACCACTAAACACAAATATAAAGCTGGGGCTGACGGAAATGTCATTGGTTTTGTAGATTAAAGTTAAAGGACAAGTTAAAATTCAGACCTGCTAGTGGCATTAGGTGAAATGTCAGGGGATCGCCAAATTTATTAGGAGACAGGGTGACATATTTCAGATATAAATGAAAAAAATCTCATGATGTCTGGCCTGTTTCCTCATGACCAGACCACTAACAGGATCATTTAAAAATAATGTCTTGAAAACCACACAGGTAGATATTTTTTTCAAAATTAAATTGAAATAATACAATTATTTTCCACCCTTTCTAGTGTCATTAAATTCTGCCACATTACCATGGCAAGACCAAGGAAATATGCAGTTTCCATCACAATCATCAGTCCCTTTATACTGATGATATCTAATGATAAACACGGATTGTTGTTTGTGCTAGTCAAAGACATCATGGAGAGTGATTAGTGTCCAAAAAGTGCCAAAACTCCATTAGGGTGGCCAACCTGTCCTGGAAAAAAACAAGGATACTTTTACACTTGGCACAAATATTAGAGAGATCCATATTCATAGTCACTTAGACAGATGGTTTGGTTGGAGCAAAACTGTCTTTGTTTCTGAGTGAAAGAAATATCCCCTCAAATCTCCAAATTAATGAACAGCCTAATTAACAGGAGTACAGTTTGGAGCATGCTTTGTTCATTTTTGTAAATGATGTAGTCACAAAAGATGCGTAAACAAAGGAAGAACACTGCCTGGAGATCACAGTAAGCACATTAGCTGCATGCTCCTCTCTGCAGCACAGTACACAACTATTCCTGTTACTTCTACTACTACTACTACTGCTGCTACTACCCCTACTGTCACTGCACTGTTTTTGTAACACTTTTATTACAATACTAATTATTTATCAATAATCAAACAAAAAAAAGAGGAAAACAACACTTTTATTGCAAAGTTTGAAGGTGTGACCAGAGGAGGTGCTGATGACACTGACCCCTGCCTTCTTTGCTGTTTTGCTCTCAAACTGTTTACCTTTTTTTCCCTCCAACATACTCTGGTGGAAGGCAAACGTGCACAATTTCCTGACAGCATACTGTGTTTGAGGAGCGAGAGGAATCCACAATCTGTCATCCCCGTGTTTCCCCTGCTCTACTGTGACATATTTTTGAGCTGCTATATTTGACAGCTTTCTCCTGCCCACCTGCTGATGAAGGATGGGCCTGTGGGCAACTGATGCCTGCCTGAAGACGCATCCATTTTTAGGGCCTCTAAATTGACAGTCTCTTTATTTGAGAGACGCCATGAAGACAAATGGGCACAGGCAGGCAACGGTGAATGGTGCATCATGGACATCATTCTGCCCCAGCTGATCAGCCATCATGTCCGTTACTATCTGACAATTTATCTGAGCTGCCCCGCTGCAGATGATGAGTGTTTTGGGCCGTCACAATGTCTGCTTTTTGCTTGCTTTTTGTAGAAAAGTAGTTGAAGTTCTGCAGTTTGAGATTTCTTTCCTCTTCAGTGAGTGCGTCTCAAAGTCGTGCAGTTGATCCCAGCTTACATCAAAACAGCCGCGATGCTCAGTAATGATTACTGACTGACTGGACTGACTCTGAAATGTAGAGCGCGGAGGAGGTCATCTCCAGAGATACACTGACATGGCAAGGCTGATAGAGTCCTGAATGAAAGAACGCCGTGATAGGGAAGTCTGTGGGCATGTTTATGGATAGAAGCTAAATCTTACTTATCTGTGTCTTGTCTTAAAAGATTTTCAATAACCGATCCGCTAAACATTGCTTATCTTATTGATGCCTGCAGTGTTTTATAAAACACTTGAATAGGCAATACTTCTTATGGAAACAAAGCATATTCATTTGATTTGAAGATACGATCTGTTCTTTCTTACAGAGATGCGGTACATCATAGACGTCAGATATATCATCTTTACTTTTTGCCCAAAAACAGGGTAAATATTTGAAACAAAGTGCAATGTGATGAAAAATGTTTGAAATGTGGAGGCAAATACTTTGCTGCAGAAAAATTCAAGTTTACAGATGTGTAATATTTTAACAGAGTTTTGGACCATCTGCACACTCTTCTATGTTGTGACAGTCAGCCTAGTAGGTGTAAGTCACTCATGGTTCCCTCCCATCCTGAACGAATAACAGGGTTTATACAGGTACATTTGCTTGTATTTGGTGAATCTTGTGTGCCAGCTAAGATAGACAGAGCTAAGATAATCAGGTCATGCTTCTCTATTTTAGCGGGGAGGTTTTAAAGACCAGTAGGGCTGGGGTTTCATTCTGCATTTTAAAGAAACACAAGGTGATACTTACAGACTAATTCAAATGTTTTTTGACAGTAAATTGTATTTCTTGTTTCTCCAGAATTACACTTCTGGCAGTGCAGAAAAAGCTTCAAAAATAACATTGACCGTCATGTAGGGAAATAACACTCACAGAAAATACAATTGAACTGTTAACTGAAGAATAAAAATTGGACTTTTATATAGACTTTTTGTCTGGTCAAAATTTTGAGGGGGTGGTGTTGCAATGGAGGAACTTGTTATTTAAAAAATCTTGGCTTCGTCCCTGGCACAAACAAACAACAGTTGCACACCGACAGCTTTTTGGGTAGAGCACACAGTTTTAAATTTGTGCTCAGTGCACACTAATATGTAGACTGTAATTAAACCTTGTAAAACTATTGGTAACTAATTAATTGGTTCATGTACTGAAACAGGATATATTCTGGACCCAACACTATGCACTGAATGTTTTGGAAAGAGCACCTGTACTGTGCATTTATGAAGCTTAGAAATTATTGAGACTGTCAAAGAGGTGAGTCAACCGTAGAGGATCAACACCTGACTCCGTCAAGATAAAATCAAACTTTGAATTCATTGCATGACTATTGCAACTAATTGCATTATATTTTACAGGTATTCATGTCATTGTGTCCACCCCTTATGCAATTTCATTTACAGGGATTTAAGATTTAAGCATTTAAGATTATCATGAAGTTGCTCTGTGCTCAGCTGATGTGCTTTGTGTGGACTGTGTGAGTGTGGTTTGATCTGATTTGACTGACAGAGGCAGCTCCATGACAACCTAAGCAAATAATCCCACAACTGTCATCACATTGTGATTCCGGTTCTCATGTTGCTCAGTTCTGGTTAGCATGGGAAATCTACTTCTTCCATCAGTACCCCGCCCCATTCTAAGTAGTGAGAAAAGGACAGATGGAAACACAGAGATGGAAAAATAACTACAATTCTTTTAACGTTAGTTAAAAAGATTTTCAGGACCTTAACATAGTGGCAGTGTTCATTCAACAGTGTGGATAAACAGCGCGAATTAGCTGCAAAGCTTCCCCGTTCGTTCTGTCAATATTGCATCGACTTCTGTCTCTCCGTGTCTGATACAATTACTATCAGTGGTAGTTTGGGACTGCTGTGACCTTTAGATAGTTTTCATAAGGTCCAAAACATGTTTAAAACTCATCCAGACACAAACATAGTTCACAGTGCCCACAGAGTTTCAGATTAATAGACAAGAGTGGAAATAGAAGCCATCTGGGATTATTTTGGTTATCTATGACTCAAGCAAATGTTAAAACCTGTAGTACAGTATCACAGTGGTGTCTGAGTGTAATGTAATCCATTAGTTAGATAGCCATCCTCAAATAAGCCCTTTCCCAAATCTAGTCTGACAGCGTTTTAATTTGGCCCCTAACTTTCTGAAGTATAAATAAAAACAGTATTTCTGTCTTTTTTAAGTAAAGAATAGTCAACTCATGTAATGCAACTATTTTTGGAGGCCTACAATCCTTTTGAGGAGCTTCACCTACCATGATGCTGTCACACTTCACAGAGACTTTCCCTGGTGCATGCTCTTTGAAGTTCAAGAACCAAAGAGGCCGCAGACGATTTTGTATAGAAAGAAGTTTAATCGGAGTCTGTTTGAAGACAATGACTGTAATAGGAATTTTGAGTCTAAGCAGCCGCAGCAACACACACATCTCAGTCTCCATCATCTTCCTCACACAGATGATTAGGTGTGCAGAGACCAGCACTGATGTGGAGCCGGGGTGATTGAATCACAAAGTGACCTAAATGAAAGAATTGATTAGTCTCGCGATCATGATGTGTGTGAAATGAGCACCCTAAAGTCTCTGACACTGATCCATTAGGATTCTTCTCAAGTTTGCTTGTGATTCACTGGTACATTGTTCTGACAGCTGCTTCATAGTGGTTGACATTCACACTGAGTGGGGGTATTACAGTGGACAGATCTGATTGGCTGACGTGACCAAGTGTTCAGGAGAACTGCAATTTATCAGAAGAATCAGATCAGAATAGAGATGGATGTCAAGGTAAAAGAATGGACTTGGCCTTTTAATTATCTTCATCGTGATCCTCATCTGTGATTTTATGACATACGCTTTTGTATGACATGTAGGGCTGAAGGGTGTTATGATGTGAGGCAATTTAGCACAGTTGTGCTTAGGGCTTTGAGCTAAATGCTAACAGCAGCATGCTGACATGCTCATAATGCTAAGATGCTGATGTTTAATGGGTGTGCTTAGTACCATCTAAGTTTAGTATGCTAGCGTGCTAATTAGCACTAAATACAAAGTACAGCTGAGGCTGATGGGAATGTAAATCGTTTTGCTGGGGTTTTGTCATAAATCAAAGCACTGATGCACTAGATAAAAAGTTAGGGGATTGCCAAAGTTATTACAGTTCAGCTGAGCAAAATCCATATGTTATTTCACTCAAAAATGCTTTTCAGACAGAACTCTTCAGGGATATAGAATAACTTTTATATCGAACCATGATTTCCTGGAATCATTAATTTGGAAAAAATAATTTTATAAAATGATAACATATGATCGTATCATTAGCAATACTGAAAGTCAATATATCCCTTTCATGCATGGCATCCACATTTGTGGATAATTATTTTAACTCCATTTTGGGTTACTATATCATGGTTATGTTCTCCAAGTCATTTGAGGACAGTGTCAGTTGATTGATTGCAACACTGTAACTGTGGTTACTCTCTTGTTTTCCAAATATTTATTGCTTGATGACCCCATCAGTCCAAGATGGCCGACTGTGATGGCCATGTGCTAAATGCCTCAGGCATATCTGTGAAAAACTTTTATTCAAGGAGTTCAATCAAGATAAAAAAAATAGTAGTATGTACAATAAATATTATTATTAGGTTTATGTTTTATAAATTAAAATTTTGAGTAAATTGTAGTTTTTATTCACCAAAAACCAACTGTCCACGTATAGACGTACGTGGACGTCATGCAACAGTGGAGTCACATTGCATTAAGTTTGATTTCTGTAACCAGCTAGTTTTTCTATTCTAATTTTTTAAAGATGTGATAAATTGTATAATATTATAATAAAACAGACATTTAACAAATACCGTAAAACTTTGATTAATAGCCCGGGCTTTTATTTGCTAAAATCACTGAATTGACCCTGCCTTTATTTGGGACAGGCGTCCATATGGGACAGGCCTTTAATTCTTTTTGCACAAAACTGAACAGTTTATTTATTTCAAACAGAATAATACTTGATGGAGTTCACATGACAGGATTCACAACTTGGATTTATTTTTATGAAAAGCTGTTTTGATTCTTTTGATCGGTGGACCCTTACAGATTAAAGGAAGATAAATAATCAAGGAACGGACGCATTTGGACTTAATGAGTGGACAAGCGCTTCAAAGTTAACGGCAGTCAGCACTTTTTTCCCCTTTTCCTCTCTTGAAGCCATGCAGGTTACACCAGTAAATCTAGAAGAATTAAATGAACTTAACAGTGGTATTGTGGAGAATCTAACCGATCTAACGATGTTCAGCATGTCCATATTGATCATACGTTTAAACATTAATATTTGTATTAACGATCTAAGCAGCTTAGAAGCAGCTAAAGCGGGCGACCCCGCAAGGTTTAAGATGTTTTATACATTGAAAGAACTTCTATAAAAACCAGACCAGGTGTTTAATTGAGGCTTTTTATTGTTAATTTTCAACTATTGAGCTTAAATACATAGCATAACATGATATAAAAAACAAAATCAGGTAATATCAGGTGTGGCTTTGTGGTGTCCACATACGGAGAAAGTTAAATAATTTAAAAACAAAAGGATGCATTTATGTAAATTGGCTGTTTCCCTTGTTTGACTTTGACATTGGCTCATTGCATAAACATGAGCCGTACGAGACAAATTTACACATGGAAATCCCATTTGGAAAATGTATAAATTTCCCTTTTGCCACTTTAACCTGAAACACAGCAAAATGTTATTGGTGCATATAATGTACAGTAATAATGAGAATATCTTTTGATTTTCAAAAGATATTCTCAGTTATAGTATTATTTTTCAGTAATTAGATTAATTAACCAACCCGCAGGTCTTAAAAGTTGTGGAGGATCACTGCATGGTGTACATGTGACATCTGCAGCCTTCCTACAGCCAGACTGCACTCCTCTTTGATCCGGCTTCATTATGCAGTAGGAGGCTGACCTATCATGAAAGCTGAGACATGCTGTGTTCCAGCCTCCCGTATTGTAAACACAGAGATGTACTGAGACAGCTGGTTGAGGGAAAAATTGTTAATTAGGGCCTCTTTTTTGAAAGAAAATACAACCATATCTTTTCCTGGTTACAAACACTTCACTGGCAGTTATTAGGCCAAATTAAGCCTCTGTTTTGCTCGTCCCTAATGACCGTTTTCCCTGGAAGCTTTGTACTTTCTTTTTTTAAATCAGCGCTTCCCATGTCCCCTCCTCACTAATCCCCTCCTCTCATTAACCTCTTGCCTTATTTTATGCTTTTTCCCCATTTTTCACATTCACAGTGTGTGTGATAATGCCACGTTCCAGACTGCTCGGAACTGGGAAATTTCCAAGTTGAAATATCCAACTTTCAACCTCAAAGCGTTCAAAGGTGCATGGTGGTGTATGACGCCGAAAGTGAACAAAAAACTGACCGTGACAAAGTGTACACAAAGTTGCACCCTCAGCTGTGCCTTTGGTGTAAATTAAAAGGATAGGCCGTTTAAATGCAAACAACTGACACAAATGGCCTATACTTCAGTTGTATTCCCGTCTAGCTACATCAGTTGGTAATCCTCAAGAGTCAGTCAATATTGTAGGTTATACTTCCTAATGCTTTCAAATGTTTTGGCATTTTTAACAATAACTTTTATGCAGAGAAGATGACTTCATGAGATTCTTTATTGTAACCAGCTACCTAATAACATCAATTTACAGTACATGCAGAACAGGTTTTACTATATGATCGTATGTATTGTTTTAATTTAAATACATGCAAATGTATATTTTGTTGCCTTTTAGTTTATGATTTCCCATTTATAATGTGGGCTTCCATGGGAGCTGGCATTGTTGTGTGATGTAATTCAGCTGCTACTTGTGAAGTCGGGGTACATATTTTTCTCCGAGTTCACAAGTAGGAAAATAGGAAATAGTAGGAAAGTAGGAAATCCAATCAGGTGGCGTTCCATGGTACTTTTTCTAGTTGGAGGTCGGAATTTTCAGTGTTCCGAGTTGCCTAGAACGCAGCAATAGGTACCTATTGAGCATTTTCTTGTTTTCATATCATCAGTTGTGCAAAGTTTAGTTTACTGTTTGATGACACTCGCTCTATGGCTTTTTGGCCGTTTCACACTTTATAGGATGTCATTAATTAAGTAGTTGGAGTTCTCCAGGTTTGAAACAATATTACACATGGCTTAGGCTGACACATTTCCTGGACTTACTTAAGAAGAGGACTTGTTACATTATATAGTAGAGTTTGTATTTCTTGTGCACAACCTGTCTCTTGAGGCTGAAAAATGGGGATATTCTAACATAAACAATATACTAAAGGAGAGCGACAACCTCATAATTTGACGAATACCACCACATTTTTGCCAGACTGGGGAAAAAAAGGAATCACCTTTATAAAACTTTGCACCATTACTATCTCATCACAATCCAGTGTCTCTCAGAAAATGGCTCAAGTGTAGAATTTAAACTGTGATTTTGAAAAAGAAAATCCCTGTGTTATCTTGGGAAATTTCAGCTGACACATAAGGAATGTTAAACCCGCGACCCGATGCTCCCCTTTCATCCTAAAGCTACAGAGTGACTCTGGGCTTTATCTTGGATAATTCGTTTTCTCTTAGCTGTACCACCTAATCTGAATATATTAGCTTTGTACTGTATGTCACCCGAAGAAAGAGTCCAGCTCGAGTATAGCAGTGGTCACCTTCAAATGACAAGCCTCATCTGTCTCCAGCTCACCTGAATATTGTATCAGCATTGTTGGATGTCTCACTCATCCCTCTCTCTCTCTTTTCTTTCCCTGGTGTGTCTCTCCCCGCAACCTCTACCTTTTATCCTGTGCTCCTCTTTCCTTCCTCCTGTCTCATCCTCAGATTGTCGTCACGTTTCCCAGTGCCCTCTCCTTCTCTCTCTCTCTGTATCTCGGTGTGTCTGCTGTCTTGTGCGGTGCCGCAGGGCTCTCTGGCTGATGTAATTTATGCTATCTCCTTTGCTAGTGTGAGAGGAGAGCGTCCTGAAGCCAACACTCTTCATGAAGAGTGCTCCTGTGGGAGGCTGTGAGCCAGCACTGGCTAAGCTACCCTCTTTCTCTCTCCCTCGCCATTGCTCTGTGCACAATTCAGTGACCACGCATGTGAAAAAGACACTCAATCTGCTTGGCAGTGCAGGATAATTAAAAATACAAATTGGAAGTGATGTCACCAAAGGTATCTGTTCTGCAGCCATTCATTACACCAAAATGTCAGATTAAGTCGCTCCATCAGGAATCCAGAGGCAAATTGGACTTCTAGCAGCAGTAAGCACTCGGTTTTTGGAACAGGAGAAGATTTCATGTTGACTGAATATGTTTATGTGTGGTTGCAGGACTGCCATCCATTTCTATGACAACAGAGAAGGCTTTGGCTGGGGAACTGAAGAGCGCAATGGAGGGTGACGCCAGGAGAACCAATCAGGTGGGAGCGCTGTGGAACTCACAGCAGCTGTAGATCATTTTGCTCAGGCCTCTCAATCACTCAGGGGCCTTCCGTCTTTCTGTTTGAAATGCAAGACAGCTAGCCCCCTCTGTCTGTGCCAGCAACTTAACAACTTAACATCTTAGAGCAGCAGCTCACACAACATCATGCATTTGCTGATTGCCTCACATGATCAGAGATTTTGCAAGGCGAGTGCATATAATGCCCCTTTAGACTTAGAATGCAACTGTTTAAATGAAGAGACAATGGACAGTGATTTGAAGCTCTCTTACCTAAAGGAAGGATTTTCTCTCTCCCAGGTTCCAGAGGACCACGGGGAAGCGGATGATAGCTCGGAGAAGACCCCCAGTAAAGCCTCCAAATCGCCCCAGAAAACCAACAAGCGGCCCAAGACTGTCCCAGTCAAAGTCACACTACTAGACGGTTCAGACTATGAGGCTGCAGTTGAGGTATGTTGCTAAATTTTCAGTGCTGGCGAAAATGATGATGATGATTGTATTTGCTTGTTAGAGGTTTCACTGGTGCTCTTTCATTATGTGATCTTGTTGAGCATCTGCAATGATTTTTAATGCTACATGAATGGAGAATTAGCGCACCAATTGTTTGCCTTGATGCATCCAACTCCTAATTCTCACAACAGAAGTGGAATTCTCTTTTTGCCAATTTTCTAGGAACTGGACTATTTTGTTTGGTTTAGATAACCTGGCTAAATTATTAACTTGTTCACAACTAGCCCTGATCCAGGACCATGTTGTATGTACTAAATCATGGTCCTGCTCTTGAAATTTCTAATAGTGTTGAAAATACAAACTGACAGGATGAAATCATATTAGTGACCTACACCTATCAGTGTGTAAGTTTTAGTGGCATCTAGTGGTGAGGGTTGCGAATTGCAACCAATGGTTCACAGTACATTCACGTGCTCCTCGGATGGTCCCATTTCCCGAGTTGTGAAGTTGTTCTTCTGACTTCAGTCATGTGTTCATCTGCTCTTAAGTCACAATATGGATTCAACATGGAGGCTAATACCAAGATGTGTTGGATTAGCATTTTCAGAGCATATAAACAACACACAGACATCTAGTTCACTCTACATGGACAGCAAACTAACATGAATAACCGTATTACAAATGACATGTTTGCAAAATATGTATATGCAATATGTGATTTTGCACGAATCAAAGTTCTGTATACTTCTTTATGTCCCATGCACACTTTTGTTCTCTTTTTGCAATAAAGATTTAAGGAGGGAAAAAAGATTCTGATTATTCCAACACCACATGCACCGCTCACCCATCCCTTTCCGAGCAAGCAGGAGAAGATACGGTGGTCGACAGGCTCTGTCAGCTCTTGAGCTAAATAATACATGTGGTCCTTTATTTGTCAAAATTTCTCTTCTTTTCTTACTTCTAATAAACCAGTCGACTGCTACTTATACTGCTACTAATATTACTTGTTGTTCTTCTTCTTCTTTTTCTTGATCTTCGTACGTATTCAACGTAGTGACCAAACATGCTCTGTAGAGCCGTTTGTCCATTTTGGCTATTGTAAAAACATGGTAGCGCAACATGGCGATGTCCATGTAAGAGGACCTGCGGTGTATGTAGATAGAAAGGGCTCATTCTAAGGTAATTAAAACACAACGGTTCATTATGTAAGGTCTTTATACACCACTGAAAACCTAGTTATATATATTATATTGCATTTCTGTCAATAGATCCACCTAAATATTATACACAGAACCTTTAAAGTTGCTTCTCACTTCATAGCTAAACACACAGCTTCCTTTCCATGCCACAATAACAACCCTCTAGTAATCGTTTTGCCATCCACAATTTTGCAAACATGCAGAAATATAATTAGAATAAAGGATTTCAAAAAGTGGTTTTGCAGTGTTATTAAAACAGAGTTTGGTTGTTTCTCAGCACTAAAATGCACACGTGCTTAAATTTTAAATCTTGCTGTGCAGGGTGACAATAAATATAGCATTTTAAGAAGCTGGTGTACATCTCCACCATTTGAACGTAGCCCTTGACTCAGCACACCACACGAAGGTACACCTCAGTGGGATTTAGTCTCCCTCAGTAATACATGCTACTGAGTCAGGAAATGCAGCTCTGCTGCTATTCTCACTGAGAGGGGGAGTGATGGGTGGAGGGAGGTGAGACAAGCTCTACATTGTGGGGGATGGAAGGCTAAGATGAGCAATCCCTGGCTTCCGTGAATCGTGACTCTGTAGCCTTTTGTGTTTGTAAACAGATGGGTGTAGCTTGGTGAATTCCTACCACTCTTGGTTTATTTGAATTTCACAGTAGCACCACACGCTCATCATGATGGAACACTGCAGAAAATGTATCTGCTCCTGGACTGAAATGACTTCTGAAGAAGAGTGAGGGGTGCTGAAAGGGGTGTTCCACACCAGAGGGAGATCCTGTGCAGGGCTAGAGCTGCCATGAATCACATTAAAGCCCACACTGGAACTCCATTGGCTGCCGCTGCTGATGGAGTGCGATGTGTGACGGGAATGATCTTGTTGGCTGCTCAACCTCATTCATGTCACTATATTCCATTTATGGCTTACTGCCTCCCACGTGACCTCAAATTTTTTACTTACAAGAGAAGAAGTCCTGACCGAGGTGTCCAACACACATTCTCCTTCAACTCAATCCCCTATCTTTCCTTCTCTCTTGGTTACATGCATGCATACACACACGCACACACACATTTCTTCATGTCACCTGGGCGGTGACACTAAAAGTATTGGGGTTTGACATAAAATCCATACAGTTGACAGATGAGTGCTCTTATGTTTGACCGGGGAGAAAATAGAATAGCTGAAGGAAAGAGAGAGAGGAAAAGATGAGGAGGGTGAAGAAAAGATGAGGAGAGTGCAAGATGATGTGGAGAGAAATATGGAGAAGAGGATAGATACCAAGACTGCTTACATTGTGTATGAGAGTGTGCAATGGAAAAAAGGCATGCAGAGACACAACAGTGAATGTAATAAAATCATTACCTTAATTACAGTCATGATGTCCATAAAAACACAGAGAAGCTGCCGGAGCCTCCTGTTGATGTTTGGCTCACAACATTGCAGATATTGATTGAGCTCGGTGTGTTTTCATTTCCAGTCTAAAGCCATACTCTTAAAAAAAAAGAACTCCACCACCTGCTTACAGTACTTCACTGCCTTCAAGCTTACAAACTCTAGCTATTCGTTTTTCAAAAACAACTTTGAATGAAACATCTGGCTTTTAGATTAAAATCCTGAGGAGACCATACTCTTTTTAACTACTTAAACTTTGGCTGAACAGAATGTTTTATGCAGGTCCAACCCTAATGTTCATTTTTACTGGTTAACCACAAGACCATGTGTGTTTCCACTTTAATCGAGAGGAAGGGCTGTTTGGGGTCTGCTTTTCCTGAATTCAAAGTGTTATGTTCCACTGATATTTAAGGGCTGAAACAAATCTATATGCACAGGATAAAACCTACAGTCAAGAGCGCTCAAGTGCCTCCTAAGACAAAACCACCAGCTCCATAAACGTGAGGCTCATGTGACCATGTGGTTAACAAGTTAAAATGAAAGATTCATGACATATCATTTCTTCCAATTTTATTAACAGCCATCTAGCATGTTTGCCTCCAGCATTGCTCTCTGCTTGCACAGTCAGCTGCAGACCTGAGCCTCTTGAAAATGAGTTCAGTGTCTTGCTCAAGAGAACTTAAGAATGTATGAGCTGGAGCACAGTCTGCCCGGTTGAAAGGCAGCTTTTCTCATTATACTGTATAATCTTTTAAGTGTCATGAGCCAAACTTAGTGAACAAGTCGTAATAACCTTTGATAAAATGACCATAGCATATTTGGTCCATCCACCTTCAAGTATTATAATTTAAATGTTTATTGCATTCACATGTCTTTCCACCATGGTGGCATTGAATGTGATGCTGCTTTATGTATATAGTGTTTCGTCCAGCACTCTATGTGTTTACTTCACCTGAAATTTGCAATGTAAAAAAGTGTCATGTCAAGAAAAAGAAATAATGAGGCGATGTCACGTTTTATTAAGGGACATTCCCTTTAAGCTTACCCACCATGAGTAGTACTACAAAGCCTATGAAAAACAAATATTTCTGTGGCTCTGGAGGGAGCTTTCCGAAGTCTGGAAAATAACCCTGGCGATGTCATCAGGGTTATCTCAGCTTTGGTTTTGAGGCTTCAAATTTATAACAGAAACAAACGGGGGGGGGGGGGGGGGGGTGGATTTGATGGGCTAACACATTCTCAATTCCGACTCGTCACATATTGACGCTTGGTCAAAGCCCTTTGGCGTCGCTTTTTAACTCCCTGGGTACCCCTTTTGTGTCATTTTTAGATGTTTAGGGCAAGTGAGCAATGCTTAGCAGCAACAAATATGCAATGTCTGGTAAAGTTAGCAACAATAAATAATCATGCATGCATCCGGTTACACTTTCAAAATAAAACTCTAGCATTTTGAAACATCGCCATTTTGAAATGGCAAGTTATTAAAGTTGTGAAATGTTTCAATTTGGTTAGGTTAGGCACAAAAAGTACTTGGTTAGGTTTAGACAACAAAACTACTTGGTTAAGGTTAGGAGAAGATCATGGTTTGGGTTAAAATAACTACAGATAAGTTATCACGTAAGTTAACTTACGCCACTTCCGTAATTTACACAATTTCTGTAACTTACACAATTTCCGTAACTTGCCAAACTTAAAAAAAAAAATGTAATGTTGACGTTTTGTTTCACACGGGACATGAACATCGCTCTTCTGGTTCAAAGTCCAGGTTCTTGCCCTCCATCCACCCCAACCTCATATATCTACCTTTATCGTCAAAAAAAAAAACGCTACAGGGCTTCCCCCACTGCGTTGAACTATGACGCTATAGGGATCCCCAGTGCGATACAAACTAACATAGATGAGTCTTGACCATGCATCCATATGTGATGAGTCAGGGAGAGAACTAGTTGCATGATCATGTATCAGTAGGTCTACTGAAAGATGGTAAAAAGATAAAGACTGAGCACTGTAGCTTTGAACAAAGGCAGGGCAGAGGATTTTAGAGGGCCAGGGGCCCACATTTATAAAAGGCAATTTTTGCAGATAATTAAATAAATACATGCCTGGAATGACTACATTTGTTAAAGGAATATTAAAATGTATGTATTTCAAACAAATCCATGACAGAGGATGGTTCAAATACTGCTACATTACAGTTAATTAATGATATGCAAATCATGACATGCAAAGAAATTAAATGTCTTTCAGGCTAACTTAACCAAATTTACTTTCTCCTGGTTCAGCCATTAACCCATTCTCTCTCTCTCACACACACACACACACACACACACACACCCGTCTCTCCTCATCTTGTTTGCATGGGTGCGGTGATCACCAAAATGGATTTCTAGGAGTATGCCAAATGGCTGCTAACACAATCAGCCCACAGAACTAGTTACAGAAATGTGATTGGAGCCAATTGGAGCGACAACTAAATCTCATCAGCAGCTCCTGAATCTGTTGCCATGCTTGGGGGGGCACCTGAGATGTGTGTTGCAATTTCATTTTGTTAGAAAATCGAATATATGCGCTGCTCCCCAAAAAATGTGACTGTTCTCTCACTACTTTGCCTGTGCCAGCCTCAGTACTTCATGATATAAATTATTATTTAACTGATTGAGAGACAGATCCCTTTATAATGACTAATTAGCCTTTCTCAAAATTATTTATTTATTTTTTCTTACAAGAGCCGAACAAAGCTTTGTGGTGGCCTTGTAGTAACCGAAGATGGAGAAAGTGAGAGGGCACATGCACACACAGAAGGGACCTATTACTTCTGTTTCCATGGTAACAGCTGCTTGGTTGCTTTGTCGCCATAGGAGCCAGGTTTCCCTAGGAGATGAATCTGGCGTGTGTGTTCCCGTGTGTGTGTGTGCGTGTGTGTGTGTGGAAATAGCATTTTGCCAAGGCAGACTGTGCAACCCACAGAGGCCTTGTTCTCAGCGCTGAAGGGCTGGATAGAAAATAGGTGTGGTCTGTTGAGACGCCACTGATGCGAAAATGCAATTCCTCCCCTTATATAGACATACAGAGTGCAGCTCCTCCCACTCAACAGGGGAGAGAACAGACTAGAAGCATCTCACAGACCATAGTTGGGGTGGAGTGTGTCACTGATATTGTTTGACTCCTTTGTGTGAAATATGAAGTAGTAAAATTATAACCAGCTATTATATTGCTAGATAACCAACCAGAATCATTAAGATCCCATTACAAAGAGTCTTACAAGTCTTTTTTTGTAAGATAATGTTTTGCATTTTGCATTTATGCCAGTTGATAGTGTAGATATAGACAGGAAATATGGGGAGAGAAAGAAGGGTGTGACATACAACAAAGGTTCCCGGCTAAAATTGATCAGGGATGTTGCATTCATTTGGTATGGATCTTAAGCACGAGGCAAGCAAACACTCCAAAGTCATACACATCTTTAATGAACTGTATTATTGCACTCTGTCCTCTTCTTAATATATTTTACAGTACATGACGTTCATAAAACCTGGACCTGTCTGTTTGCTGTGTGTTCTTATATGGTTCTATGCATGTATGTCTGTGTGTTTGTGTGTGTAACAGAAATTTGCCAAGGGCCAGACCCTGCTGGACATGGTGTGTGGCCATCTGAACCTGCTGGAGAGGGACTACTTTGGCCTGTCTTTCCAGGACACGGACAACTCCAAGGTCAGACACAGAAACAAAAACACACACATGCATTAAGATGTCTGACTTTGGGACACTAGCCTACAGATATTTTTAGTCATATAGTCAGATCTGTAACTGAACCTCTGTATGGCTGGAGCCAAATGAAGCTGCAGTTAAACCAAACATAGGATATCGATTTTTTCATTGAATTTAGTGTGTGTTTTTATACATATTTTAATTTACTTTTTTGGTTGGATTTTATCACTGATTTCAGGGCAAATGTCAACCCACCTTTCAGCTAACCAGCCCACTTAACTAGACTGTTTTTCCAGGTGTTATAAAGCAATGAGTCCCTGGTTGCCCTTTTAACTGTGCTTAAGCCTGAGAGTGGCATACATGCCCTTTACCTTTTTAAAATGTGATTAGACAGTATGGCCTTTTAAAAAATGGTGTACAGGGTCTATAGTGCACCATGAAAGCTCTAGTGACATTAAGAGGAGAGAGCTGGATTCAGATGGCATTTATATTGTATATTGATGTTTTCAGTGTTTATAAAAGCCTTCATCCATTTTCTTTCATCACGAATGTATTTGGCTTTCAACTAGGGAATAGATTTTAAAAGGAATGAAGAGCCAGAGAGTTACAGTTCTTAAAGGGGCTCATAAAAATGTGAATATGGATGATTTTGCTGAGGTTGATTTCGCAAAGGGGATTGTCTCTTTCTTTCTTTCTTTCTTTATCAGAATTGGTTGGATCCCTCCAAAGAGATTAAGAAGCAAATTCGGGGTAAGTGCAAAAGACACACACACAGAGTCCAACAAATCCACACACATACAGCATTTAAATGAACAGACAGTCCTTTGCAAAACAACCTTGCTGGTGGTGTGTCCGCAGTTGGTTCTTGGACCTTCGGATTTTCTGTCAAGTTCTACCCTCCAGACCCGTCCGTGCTCATTGAAGATATCACCAGGTAGGTCTGAATGCATAACATGTTTTTGAATAAATGTATGAATGTCCTCCACAATTCTGAGGGACTGGCGGTGGTACTCTCCGTTACTAAATCTTAAAACCTCAACAAATAGCATTAAAAATGTTCAGAGTCTACAGTGCTTTGAGCTAAATGCTAAGCTCAGCGTGCTAGCAGATTCACAATGACAATGCTAACATGATGATGTTTAGAATGTCAATGTTTACCATGTTCACCATCTTAGTTTAGCCTGTTAGCATGCTAGCATTTGCGAAATTAGCACTAACCAAAGTACATCTGCGAGTTTTGCAGGTATTTGGTCATACACAAAGATTTGGACAAAGTAAAAGTTTGATCTGATAAGCGTCATTAAGATTCATCCTCTGGACGCCATGAAAATAGGTGCAACATTTAATGGTAATGCATCCAATAGTTGTTGAGTTATGTCAGTCTGAATCAAAGTGGTGGACTGGCTGACATACACACACACACATTGCTGTCCCTAGAGCCACACCGCTAGCATGGTTAAAAACTTGGGTCAAGAAGTCCAACAGTGCTTCTTCCTGATGTTTCCTGATAATGTAGACACCTAACTCTTAAAGATAAAACAGTGTCAGCAGCATTTCTGCCTCCACTTCCTGCAATTCTTTAGGTACTACCTGTGCCTGCAGCTGAGGGACGATATCCTTTCCGGTCGTCTGCCCTGCTCGTTTGTCACCCACGCCCTTCTGGGCTCCTACACTGTCCAGGCTGAACTGGGAGACTATGAACCTGAGGAACATGGCCCAGACTACGTCAGTGACTTCCGTTTTGCGCCCAACCAGACACGTGAGCTGGAGGAGAGAGTGATGGAGCTGCACCATAACTACAGGTCAGAAACAATATGACTACATTCAATTGAATGCCATGGGGATTATGGAAAATACTGGTATTTTTGATTTCTGAGATGAATATGAAAGAAGTGATGAATCGTATTGTATTTGCGTCGTAGGGGAATGAGTCCAGCAGATGCAGAGGTGAACTTTCTAGAAAATGCCAAGAAGCTCTCAATGTATGGAGTTGACCTGCATCATGCTAAGGTATAGAGATAAAACTGCACTACTCACAGACTTTCAATCTGTCAATGCACTTTTGTCTGTGGTTTTTTGATGCCCTGTGCTTGTGTTCACCAGGATTCAGAAGGAATTGACATAATGCTTGGCGTGAGCGCCAACGGTCTGCTCATCTACAGAGACCGTCTAAGGATCAACCGGTTCGCCTGGCCAAAAATCCTCAAGATCTCGTATAAGAGAAGCAACTTCTACATCAAGATCCGCCCAGGAGAGGTAAATAAAAGCTGTCATTATCTTGTCTTTTGCATCTTGCTGACTCAGGAGTTCACTGCGCAATAATTGCATGCACAGTCCCACTAGAACAGCTCGTGACAGTCACTCTGGCAAAGACAAGGCAAGTGGAATGAAGGATCATTTGGCAAAGAGCCAACTCCACATTTCTATTTCATGGTTTCACAGTTGTTAAAATGACATCATTGTCTCCCTTGACTCGTCCCAAGCAGCATAAATAGTCATTTCATGGTTTGATAAAAGTGTTACTTCTGAGATTTATCTGTAGTAAACCATGAGACAACTGAAGAGAACTATTTTTTTCAGACATTATTTATAGCCCTCAGAAATACAGTTCTTACAGATTAATCCGATAGGTCATGTTTTCAGTCCCCTCCTCCTCTGTCTTCCTCTTTGGTGACTTTAAAGCGTGATTAGCCAGTCATAAGGATTTGCACTTTCATCAAGGATTTTACTTGCCACATTATGCTCGCTCAGGTTTTCAACTCCCTAAAATATTATGATTTGCTGTTTTTTCCTTCTTTCTTTGGCCCTCAGGGTATCTGCAGCGTGCTTTATATCCACTGTTAAACTGACATTGACATCTTCATCGTGAATACCAAGGCCATTCTATGCATATACTTTGTTCTGCAGATCTATCCTCTTAAGTCAGCTGTCACTTCAAATTTGCCTGGAGGGTCCTCATTGTGTTTTAAAGCCCTTTTATTCTAAACTGTCCCCACAGATTTTTTTTTTTTGTATGGGACAGAAGTTGGCTTCCTCTTGCGAATGGAGTACTCCTAATGTTTAAAGACCTGTTATATTGCTAATAACCTATTGATTTGAAAGCATCTTCTTCTCCACTGCACATCTGATGGAGTGAGTGCACGAAAGGCTAATTTATAGGTTGGTTAGAGATGGAAAATCTACCTGACATGGCAGTGCGAGACGCAAGAATTTATTTCTACGAGTAAACAGAAAAACAACATTGATTTTTCCATTGCTGCGGAGTAAACACAATTCACCTTGCCACCATCCCTCCATTTTCCCCCGCACTTGCTCCCTTCACTCTCCTTTTCTTCTTCACCTTCCTTCCTCCTCCTCCTCCTCCACCTCCTCCACTCCTCTCCCTCACTGCTCAGTATGAACAGTTTGAGAGCACCATAGGCTTCAAGCTGCCCAATCACCGGGCCTCGAAGCGATTGTGGAAGGTCTGCATTGAGCACCACACCTTCTTCAGGTAGGACTTTATATTCACAGATACACAGAGACACACACTTCTTCTGCACTGCAGTCGTTGCACCCTGCATGAAGTGTTAACACAACAGAGCTATCCTTTTAGTGAAACTTAACTGTGATGATTCCCTAACTTTTCATGGTAACGCTTTTTTCTCCAAGTCCCATAGTTCTGTATAATTTCCTTGAAAGGAACTGATGTGTAACTGTAAATTCATAGGAAGGTTCCTGAAGAGGACACTGTAATTATAAGCTAATAATTATAGAGACAATGAAGACGGTAATCAGTTTGTTCACTTCTAATTAATCAGTTACAATTAATTGCTATTGCAACCTTTTAGTCACTGCACAGCAGGCCAGCTGAACTTGTAAAAATGTGATATTTGTCTACAGGCAAGCACACAATGATAAAGTTTCCAATAATAACTTGATTGTTTTACTTGGGTTTATATTAACGTCACTCATCAGTTTTTCCAATCAACTTACAGTAGATGAGAAGATCGATACCACTCTTATGTCTGCTAAATTTGAAGCTACAATCAGAAGACTGTTTGCTTAGCTTACGACTAGAAACAGGGTGAAACATCTAGCCAGCCTGGCTCTGTCCGAAGGTAACAAAATCGGCCTACCACCAGTACCTCTAAATCTCATAAATTATCACATAATATAAGTTTAATCTGTACAAATACCAAAGTGTAAAAGTATAACATTTACATGTCAGTGTTTTACGGAGCCAGGCTATTTCCTGCGCAGTAACTTCCTGGAGTCTTCACTGGCAACCTCGCGGTAATGACGACTTGAGGAAGGATTTTGTTGCCTTTGGACAGAGCCACGCCTAGCTATTTCCAGTCTTGCTGCTGTTGGTAGCTTAGGATATACCATACAGGCTGTTGTGATATTGCTCTTTTCTCATCTGCCTCTTGGTAAGAATGCAAAGAATGTATTTTTGAAATGTGTAACTATAATCAACACCTTCTTATAAACTCAGCCAACTAACTTTGTCTTTATTTTACCTATAATTAGTACCAAATCACACAGTGTTGTTCTTTTCAGGAAAATTTACAGGAAATAATCAAATTTTAAACTGTGTAATAAAAGCTGGGGTAGGCAGAAGCATTTTTGTTTTATTTGTTGAAATTATTTCATGGTCAGAACGGATGATGATGGCCTTCCTGCGCGCACTCTGCCTGTTCACCCATTGTGCATGAATATGTGTTTTGGGGAAGTGGCTTTGGAGGGAGGCCTGAAAGGAGGGGTTGGAGTTTTTTTGGTTGGATTCTTTCAAAATCTCTTCTGGTGGCCTACACCAGCTTTAAGTAAAAGATGTCATCAAGGTTCAGAATATGAGAATTTGTGGTAGATTTACACAAAACGAAACCTTTCTACAGGTTGGTTTCCCCAGAGCCACCTCCCAAGGGCTTCCTGGTGATTGGCTCCAAGTTCCGCTACAGTGGGCGGACCCAAGCCCAGACCAGACAGGCCAGTGCCCTGATTGACAGGCCTGCCCCACAGTTCGACCGGTCCGTTAGCAAGAGGTACTTGCTGCCCCGAAGCATTGATGGAGGTGAGAACCAAGGCCATTTACACTGTCCACACAGGGGTCCACTTGTATTTCCTGGATTATGTTGTGAGGCAATAACTTAGCTATAGCCTTTCATGCTTAGAAATGGATTGAGGGATGGATAGCAATAATGTATGTATGAAAACATACTTCTCCTCTCACAGTGTAAATATTTCAGCAACAGGGCATACTGAGTTTGTCTTGGCCCTGAAGGGAATGCCTACCAAACTTCTGAGATCCCTATGTTGTCAGTGCCTGAAATTCCTGGGCATTAAGACAGTTAACTTTTGATTTTGTGTTAGAGTGTAGCCCTTTGAGATAAACTGTATGACCCTGTTAATACAGTGTCATTTAAAAGCTGGAACACTGGAGCCCAGTTGGTGGGGGTGGCATTAGCTCAGTCCGAGGGGACTGGAAATTGAGAAACGGACAGTCACCGGTTCAAGTCCAACTGCTGAAGGTGCCCTTGAGCAAACCCCTGACTGCTCCCAGGGGGCTGCACAATGGCTGTTCACTGCTCCTAATTAGGATGGGGCTATGTATAAATTGAATTAAAATTAAATTAAATAAATTGTATGTGGCCAATAAAAGTGAATATTACCATCATTGTTGATGTTTCCTTCCCCTTGCTCTTCACAAGCCTCAGCTCTAGGTGACAGTATGGATCAGTTGTCCCAGCGAAGCTCCAGTGAACGCACACAGTTCATGTCCAGAGAAGACCTTGACCAAGAGGGTAGCCTGGACCTGGACCACGATCAGTACCCCTATCATGACCAAGACCAGGATGAGTACACAGATCAGGAGCTGGAGCAGCATGAAAGTCAGGACCACGATCACGTTCAGAAGCATACTCAGGGTGCCAACATCTCTACACCCACCAAGACCTTGGAGCTCAAGGTACAAGAAGCCTTCATCGTGGTTTATAGCTGTTAAAAGTGGCTGAAACGTGTACATTTTACGGCACACAGTAAAAATGAATGATATGTCAACACTGAGAAGACGAGAGCTGTCACTGAGCCACAGCCAGTCAGTCAGCAATGTAAATGACATCAACACTCACTTGATAAATGAAATATGCCCTTCAAGTGTGAAAACTATGTATGGGTTGAGGAAAGCACAACAAAACAAAACCAGTTGGCTCATTTGAAAAAGTACACAGCAGTTGCTGTGCCCCAAGTCAGAAAAATCCCTCCTCATCCTTCTCTCTCACATTCCTTTTCATTTATGACTGCTATCACCACCACTACTTTTCTCTCCTTGGCCTAATTTCCCCTATTTCCTGCCCCTCTCCAGACTTATAAGACTTAGTATGAGTCATCTCTCCTCTCCATTTCTTAAATTGCCTCCCAAAATCTAACTTGACCACTTTGCTGCAGATTTTTTAACCAAGCATCAACCTTGCCTTTAACAGTTCTTCTCTTCTCCCTGCTGTAATCTCAACGCACTTTGCTAACCTCTGCTCTCTTCTCTCTGACCTCGTCCTGTCCTGCAGGGTGAGGAGGCAGGCTCGCCTGTTGACTCAAAACCAGAGGTATTTTGGCCTTAGTGTCTGTGTGTGTGGTTTAGGCTGTTGTAGGTCATGCACCCGTACTCTGTGTTTGTTAAGCACGACTTGTCCTTTTTTTGATCGTTTGTCTCTGGAGGGAATGTTATTTCTTGTTATGTCATGATTTCCAGGATTCCACTGAGTGTAATCCATGGAAACTGCATGAATTGATATTCAGATGAATAGACATAAAATGTTTAATATACATTTATTCAGGCTCTTTCTTTTTTTCTTGTTTGCCCAGTGGAAAATCGTTATATTTTCTTTAGTGAGTGTCCCTGTGTTAAATTAGAAGGATTGATTGTTATTAGTAGGATAAACAGATGGCCCTTAAGCACTGTTGGGGATTCAGTGGTTCCTGAGTTGACAAATCTCCTGGTACTCCAGCTGAGATTTGTAAAATTCGCATTATTTTATTGAATTAATAATTAGTTCTGAACTAATCTTAAGTAGAACAAGCTTTCTAGATATGCACTACGTATTGTTGTAAATATATTTATTTAAATGCACATGTATTTTTCCTGTGCAGGAATGTTTGGTAGTGTTACTGAGTACGGCAGGAAATATTGGCATTGCATTGGTCACTAAAGGGTCTGTTCATTTGTGGTTTTGTAATGCCTTCTCACCAAATCTTTGGATGAAGAAGTATGGGAATAATCCCCCTCTTCAAGCACTTATGTCAATAGAGGAGTGCATTAATTATCAATTGGCTGACACTTAAATGGATTTTCCCTGTCTTCTTGGCAGAACATTAAATGGCTTAATGGTCTTAGTAAAAAGCCCTGATGGTGTCAACTGTTTCAGTTTGTCTGTCCATCTGGCCGCCTGCCTTTTTGACTCACCTGCAGCACTTTACCTCTTTGTCTCTGCACGCATCTGTTCTCCACCGCCCATCCCCCTCAACCCTCAACCTCCTGCTTTGCTCAAAACCCTTCACTTCATCTCACTGTGCCCCACCTCGGGCTCCCTCATCTGTTGGACAAGGATCTGGCCACCCGTCGGCCCAAACAGGAGGTACTGCTTGTCCCCTCTCTTTGGCATGTGCTGTGTGTGACCCTCATCAGGTGTGCTGTGTTTTATTATTCATAACTGTGCCGGTCAATTAATGTTAGAACACAGTCAACAGCAACAGGAGTTTGAGTTTACTTCAGGTTACTTTGGTGCATCACTTTCTTGAATGCAACATCATAGTTTTTGCATGTCGGTATCATATTTTCTGAACACTGTTCTGAACACTAAAGTCTTTTTTGTTTAATGTCTAGCCTTTTATCAGCGAATATTTAAAAACCTCAGTGAGTTTGGGGCTTTGTGCTTCATATTAGAAGATTGTTAAAGGGACTATATGTAAGTTTTTCAATGAAATTAACAAAATTTTCATTGCCTTATTGTCAATGGGCTCAAAACTCACTTAGAAATGAAGCACACGCCTGTTTTCTCCGTTGCTGAAGCCCATCAGACCAAACAGGTTAAGATGATGTCGAGTAAGAACAAAGTGAGCATTAGTAAAGCTGGAGAAACGTAGAGAAAGTCACGTTAGCTCGCCGGCTAACACCGAGCAGTTGCTAATGTTATCCAGTGCAAAGTTATATCGCTTTCCACATTACTTCACTAAGTAACGCGACCTATGTTACTATCCTGTGTACCACTGTTGATTTAGCCTGCAAGAAAGGATGTAACGGGAAAAAGCAAATGTGAAGCTGTTGTTTCACATTTGCTTACTGTTGTTTACTAACGTTAGCATATAGCGATGCAGCCAGCTAACGCTACAGTAGCTCGGACCTGCTGCCGTTTGCTTTGTAACATTCAGTTTAGGTTTATTGTGGTTTACCAAAACTCAGGTAGACAGCTTGTCCACCTCTCCGCCGCTGTAACTAACGTGACCCACATAATATACAATACTGCAACTTCACAGTGTTGCGTATAACAGATTTTGATCAAGGAGAGGCTCAGTCCAATGAAAATTAACAAAAAGATTTAATTACAAAAATTTGTGAAAATTGAGATGACATTACAGAACAACCAAAAACACTGCAGTTGACTAAAGAAGCTTCTCTGTAAAGATCTACAGTTTCCAGTCACCAAGTTACTGCCGCCCCCAGCAGAGGACCGGAAAGTTGCTTTTCCTCACAGATTCACAGCTTACAGTCCCGATTCTATCAAAATAGGTTGTTAATATCCTCCAGGTATGTGGGCAGGTCCTTTTTCCTCCAAATGGCTCAGGACCGTTTGGTTACTTCTTCGTCACCCAATTAGGAAGGGTGTAGCCTACCTTAATGTTCTACGTTGCTTTTGGTCAAACAGGATCTGAGGAATACACAGTCCTTGCTCTACCAACTAGTCATACAGCACAACAGGGGTTGTATCCAAAACGGTCGACACCCAATCTTAGGAGTCTATGAAGAAGTTAAACAAAAGGATCCTTCTGGCACTAAACAGAGGTGTCAGTTTCTTCACATTACAAAGAGGAGATAAACAATGGTTTAATTAACATTCTAATGCAATTGTCTGGCCTAAAACCCTGCAGTTTTACATTTGAAGGAAAACACTGAAACACTGGAATACATTAAGTTTTTAAAACTCAACAACAGCGACAACAACCCAGAGGAAGAGCCATCCACTAACACTACAGTAAAGTTACTTACAATCTCGTTATAATATTCAGCCCAGCTCACTACCCGTTTCTTTATCATCCAATACATTTAGCTGTGCTAACATTGCTGAGCTTCCAGTGAAAGATACACAGATAGTAAAGATAGTTACTGAAAAGCAGCAGGCAAGCTAACGATGTAGCACGTCGGCTAAATGCAGTGAATGTACCGTGATCATGGAACGAGCATGGATTAGTTCAACCTGCAGCTGATAAAACTATTACTGTAAAGTTGCAGTAAGGGTTTACCTGAGCTTCCAGTATATTGTGTGAAGCTGTCTCCCTGCCTGTCTATAGCCACTGTCACTCTGCCTTTTTCCGGGAGGATTATGCTGATATGTGGCTCGCTGCACTGAATGAAGTAACATTATGGAGCCGGTGTTGAGCTGACTCTGAGTCGGGAACGTTGAAGTAACAGAGCCTGAATATGTCTGAGTGAAAAGCCACAGCCTGCATGCTGGTGTTTCTGTGTTTATTGTAGGATCTCTGTATGAAAGTGGTTGTGTTTCGGATTATGCTCGCTCATGAGTTTAAGCCATGAGCGTGCGTACAAGCACACGCCTGGTGCAAATGGATATTTATCATAGTATTTTTGAAAAATGTACTGTTAAATATAGTTTGTCCTTGTAATCAGGATATTTTAAACCTCCTTTAAATAACTGAATCTTAGTCTATAACGCTGCAAGGTAAAAGAAAAATGTTAATACTTGTGATCCTCTACTGTAACAAAGTTCATATGGGTTTCCACACAGTTGCTAAACAGATAACAAACAAGCAGGCATCACACCCTCACCAGAGCAGTTACAGTAAAGATTTTAAAATGAAAAACCTCCAGGTTCATTTTCAACATATCTAGCTCACTTGAAGAAATGAGCATAACCAGAATGTAATAGATTCAGATCCAGGATTTGACCATATGTTAATTTGTGTCCCTGGTGTGCTCTTTACTGTGTAAGCAGCAGTTCTTGGATAAGCCAGAAGATGTTCTACAAAAGCACCAGGCCAGCATCAATGAGCTGAAGAGGGCTTTGAGGCAGCCTAACAGCAAGATGGCTCAGAGGGAGAAACGCCTCTCATCAGCTACTCCTCCTGGAGGAACCCCCGAGCGGAAACCAGTAAGAACAAGATGCTATTCCCAGATCACTATACCTACTATACTAAAATTAGTTTCCTATATGTTACATGTTTCTGAAAAAAATATATCCGTCAGCCATTTCCCCCACCTTTCTACTTTTCCATTTTCTGTCAAACGTTTGATTCCACTGAGCCAAAACACAGAAAATCTTTTTTTTTTTTTAAATCTTGAAATGCATCCAAGTTTGCGCAGTCATAGGTCCCCCCAGTTAACCACTGTTTTCCTTCACTAATCATTTACAGCAATTATGTGAGTTAACAATGATATCACAAATGCAAGAGCAGTGTATCTAGCTAGGCTAATGCAACTGTTTACTCTATGTCAACTTAGGCAACTGGCGATGCCAAATTGATTGACAAGCAGGATGCTAATGAAGGAGCGCTGGATACTTACTCTCAGTTGGAAAATAGTAAGACCTCCTCTATGGGTAGAGACACATTCTCTGTCACACCTTGGACTGAAGCAAATAAAAACAATTGTCAAACACCCAGGGACTCTTTTAAAACCAGACCTGGAACATCTCCGAAACAGGAAGCAAACCTTACAGCAACAGTGCTAACAGGTATGAACCTTATGGACAATACAGTAGCAACTAATGGGCATCATGACTCTGTACTAGCGAGGAATGGCATTCAAGAAAATGGATACGGATCTCCACCTGACAAACAGAGGAGTACGATGATCGACAGGGACGTGAGGCAATGTCAGTATGAGCACAGCATTCATCGAGAGAGACCAAAGAACTTTGAAATTCCGGTGGCTGTGGATTCTCTCCCAAAGGGCAAGGCGGGCAGAACTGAGAGTGACGCGAGGCATTGTGAGACTTGGAAAATAAAAGACCCAAGCCCCATTGGGGCAAAAGATTTCAACGAAACAGGGAACTCACACTCAGAAACCACCAAAATAGTTCCTCTCAAGCCTCAGAGATCAAAGAAGTCTTTGACTAAAGAGAACAAAGATCTTGTAAACCCTCAAACGCAAAGCCAGTCTGATAGAGGCTTCTTTGTTGCGACTGGGGATGTACAGATGACAATATCAAAAGGCGGATCCTGTGAGGCAGGAAGGAGAGTGGGTGATAATACCGTACTGCACTCTGCCACAGATGTTGTCAAGGAAAACACAGGGGCCACCAGATACCCCAGTGAAGCTGCAGTGTCATATCAGCAGCAAACTCTACTGCTACATCAACAGATTAAGACGGAGTTGTTTGGACAACAGGAGCTCAGAGACTGCAGAACTACGACAGGACAAAATCAGTGGACAAGAGGAGGTGTGCTACACGAAGAGTTTAAAGAGAGTCTCCTAGCCAGCTCCAAATTTCCAGCAGCTCCCCCCCGAACTCTTCCTCTGAAAACGCAGTGGTCCCGAGACAGACAGAGCAACTTGGACAGCAGCCACATCCACTACAGGACGTCCAGCCAAGAAACAGCCAAGAGGAAGCAAGCGGTAAACCATCTGCCCCCTAACCTGTTTGTCCATCATCGGAAAGTAAAACATTGCATGAGCTTCAGGCGTGCAAATCTTGTTTTTACCATCCAAAAAAACCCAATAAAAAAAATCACACACACACATACTTCAGAACTCATGTGGCTGTGTTTGAGAAAGCAAAAGTTCACGTTCCCTCGCATCGCATCATTGGCTCAGAGAGCTTTTTGCTTTCCGTTGTTCCCCTCCTCAAAAGCTTGACATCTGCTTGGCCATTTCAGAACGCCGCGGGCCCTTTAAGCAAAGTTTCCAATGCTTAAGCTTCAGGCGTCCCTGTTATCCCACCTTAACTTGTCACGTTAACACCTGGTCTCTCCTTCCAACATCTTCACGGGATAAAGGTGGCTGCTGTTGCAAGGAGCACAAGACCTATTCCACCATTTTTCTTTGAAACCTCTTTTGTCACATACGTTTTACCTTTTTGTAAATGGCTGAGAAGGGCATTTGGACCAAATGTTCTGCCTTGGCACCTCTGTAGCAGTAGCAGAAAATGAAAAAGGCGATTAGATGTAATCACAGGCTGCAGAGCTGCCAAACCTCTTCAGGCTGTAGGCATTCATATGCTACATTTACGAATATGAATACCTTTTCCCTGCAAGGGATTTTGATAAATCTAACCTTTCAGTGCATGGCATTACCATTGCACTTGCAGTCATTTTTAATGATGTCAACCTGTGAAATATACCCTATGTGCATGCTTCTGACAGTAGCCTTAAGCGTTACAGTCTCTGGGAATTCTCATATGCGTATTTATTGTTTAAGTTTAACATAAGCCCTGGAGTTGGTTGATGAATTAAGTGTTTACATTGTATAAATAATAATGCAGTGAGCTCCACCCAGTACAAAGGCAATTAACCTGTGAGTGGAGAACATTACAACACAGAGTCTCTAATGTGAAGTAATACTTTTGTCAGCCATGTTTTGTGCTGCAAACAGAACGACAAAACCCCTCTTATCTGTTTCTGCTCTCTCCTTTTCTGATGGATTTACAGACATGGTAGCTACAATATAGAATAGGTATCAGGGTTTATGGTTGTTGTAATTTCACAACATGCTTTATTAGTTTTATTTTAATGTTTGTTTGGTGTTTTCTTCTATAGGAGACACCTCCCACACCGGCTATTCATGAGGAGCCTTTCAACGAAGCTTCAGTGAGTCATCTCTCAGCTCCACCAGACTCTTATTTGTTTTTCCTCCTTTTTAGCCACTCCTTTGAAAAATAAGGAAACAAATGACACAAATAACACATTGGTCTTCAAGATGTTTTCATTAGCGTGTTTGTGTTTATATGCAAAATGTGGAAATTGTCCCACTATTCTGGTTTCATTAAAGGCACAGTCAATGAGGACACCCCACCACCAAAATACAAAACACATGATTTTAAACCGCTAACATTATACAATAGCTTAATCTAATTTATAATGTTTTCTGTTCCTCTTAAAACTTTTGCTTTTATCTGTAATTATTGGAAAACATTTTTAATTCTGATCAGCAAAGAAACGTTTTTTTTTCTAGCTCAATATTTAAATTTGCTTGTGGTTTACATGATTCTAAGTGTTAAATTGTACCAAATGTTCTGCACTCTTTTCTGCAGAGGGAACCATGGGAGAGACGTCTGGGCTCCGTCTCAGAGGATGACCAGGACCACGAGATCCTGTTCCTGAAGGAAACCCACCTAGGCATCGAGCGCAAATGTTCCAGCATCACGGTGAGCTCCACGTCCAGCTTGGAGGCCGAAGTAGATTTCACCGTCCTCACGGACCTGCACACAGGCATGGAGGAGTTCTCCAGGGGCATGTCAGAGCTAGGAGACAGGGATCTGTCACCTGACGGGGGTCTGTGCTTTGGCATCGACTTGCTCCAGCAACAGGGTCCCTCTGAACTGCCTCCTCCATTAGTGTCAGCTCCTCTGTCCAGAGGAGCCAGCAGCAGCAGCCCTCCAGCCAAACATATCCAGCCGGAAGAAGTCCGACCAGAAGTCAAACGGTCTGACGTGCAGGTATAGCAAGTTTTCATATTGAGTGTGTGTGGAGCACTTAGAGGCCTCTCCTTTAGTTTGATTTGTTCAGGCAGGTAGAGAGAACAATACTATTTCTTGGCACCTAAAATATGTGTACAGAATTGTTTTATATATCTGTGCACTTATGAGAAGTTAATAAAAGAAAAGAGTGCGGTCATGTATTTTGCCAAGGCAACACAAAGTAAGACTGGATTTCGATCCTCCCCAACCCTCCTAAAGAACCCCTCCTATAACACCACCATATCTTAGTGCTATCCAAGTTTCCAATAAAGTGTGATGACAGGCCACCAAAGCGAGCTGTTGATGGGTTCATGGGAGTTTTGTTGACAAGCTCTCAAGCTCTTTGCCTGTGCAGTAGGTGGTCAGTGTGAATGTGCATGAAGCGAAAAATAGACCGGGGACAACATTTCCACTGTGGTTCGAATGGAAAAAAAAGAAAATAAATAAATTGTGGTGTGATCACACCCGAAGTGTTTGTCACAGATTTCAATGTGTTTTTCTGGGTCTAGTTTTAGTTTTTTTAAGTTTAGGTTTATGATTTGAATTTTGTCAAAGGTCTATAGCTGAAGATGTACATTGAATATAAATTGCTGCTTCTGATGCACTGAAATAAAAAAAAGAGTGGACAAAGGACACAGTAATTGGCACTGAAATATGCTGGCAGGCAACATGTTTTGAATTAAATGTTCTCTGTCGTGCAGCACTGAAGGGTAATGAAGAAAGACCCTTCAACTTTTCTCCTTCCTGATTTTCTGTCATCTTCTTTATCTTATTTCTAAGCTGAAAACACAAACTCATTGTCCATATTCTCTTTTATTTATCTCAGTGCATCAGAATATTCAATACATTTCTTGCATCAGTTAACGGTCTTTTTAAAGAATTTAGGCAAAAGGCAACAGACATTCAAGCTCATCTGTCTGTATTTGTGTGAAAACTAAAACTTGTCCCCCCCCCACTCACTTAAGCCTGTAGTACCCAAAAAACCAAAGAGGTCGGTGCCAGTGTCCTCGTCAGTGGACAGAGAACAGTCGCACAGAGAAGCCAGTCGCGTGTCGGCTGTCAGACCACTGAGCAGGGAGGCCAGTGACGTCATGCCCACAGCGACAGTGAGGAAGACGGATGTCAGGACTGAAACCCAGCCCAACGGGTCAGAGGTCACCACAACCATCGTGGAGTTCACAGATCAGGTTAATTGCATATTTTAGTGAGAAATATTGTTGATAAAAAAAAATTTAATATTTGATGCAACGAAAACTAGAAACTGTTTCATTATGTTGTAATACATTAAGTATTAATACCTAAATGTCACCTAATAAATTTATCTGTTTTAGGATCAGAGTATCACAAGTGAAGTTTCTTACTCTACGAGACAGAGCGTATCCCCTGTGAGTACAAAAACGAAAGACCTCTCCAATTTTAACTCAACCTGCAGCACACGCCTTCCTGCTCTCCAGGGTTTAAACCTACTTACAACGACCAAAGACATGAATTTATGAATAAAATGTGCCTGACTGGATGTCCTAAAGTATCACAGAAGAATTACTGTGTGTCTTACACACACATAATCTGTAGTGATCTGTGCATATTTACAGCATTTGCCTAATGCTGCCAGGTGTTCTGCTTTCTCAGGTGCATGTGAGTGGTCTTGGAAGAGAGGCGTCTGGGTCGCCCATCCTCGTCACTGAAAATGTTACCTCGGCAACCACTCATGTCACCAAGGTACAGAAGCTTAAGTAGAACTTACAACACTTACAATGTCATGTATAATTATGATAAAGTGGGTTCCACAAAACACGCCGAGGTGCAGCTCATCACTTCTGTCTGAATGCTGTTAGATGTGGCCTCTACATCTGAATGCTATTAAAAGAAAAGCCACTGTGTGTTGCAGACAGTGAAAGGAGGATATTCCGAGACTAGGATCGAGAAGAGGATCATAATCACAGGAGACGATGATGTAGACCAAGAACAGGTGAGCTGAAATATACAAATGAACTGTGGATGAAACCATTAAGTCAAAAGAACCATGTAGTTATTGGCTGTTGGTTTTCTAGGTGTTGTACATTTTTGGTTGTGGTTGCTGGATGCTTTGTAAGTTAGAAATACTGCACATTTCTAATTGTCTCATCAGATTAGTATTTATAAACCTATTTAGAAACACTTAATATCCTTTGAATTTAAACATTGCCCTGCCAAGAAGCCATGGATTATTTCATAGAGTATGTCATGCATTTCAGACATTGAATGAATACAGTAATTGAATAAATTAAATATGCAAAGAAAATCAGGCTTCACCTAACGATTATTTTCATTATTAGTCTGGTGATAAATTGTTTGTTGTTTCAAAATAGTAAAAAAAAAATAGATAAAATTACCGTTCCAACTTCCCAGAGGCCAAGGTGACACTTAAAAACTCAACTCAAAGAAGATTACAGTAATACTGTTTATGACTAAAAAACAGCAGATCTTAACATTAGAGAAGCTGTAACTAGACACTGTTTGGCATTTTGTCATTATTTTGGCTTGAAAAAGAGTCTGAATAATTAATGATTAATAAAATACATGCCGTTTATTGTTCTTTGTCGATCAGCTAATAAAGAAGTAAAAACTAATCATTTCAGAACATTTCTTGATGCAAGCATGTCAAAATGTCTTCCCTATTGTAGAGAAATCTGTGTCTTTCTCTAACAACAATCTCTTCTGCTCACCATTGCTTGGGGCTGTCTCTTTGCTGTACATTGTTCTTCCTTCTAAAATGAATAAAGAAGAGACGGAGAGAGAAAAAGAACAAGATGAGAAGGGAATCCTTTTATTTCATCTCTTCCACATATTACTGTGTTTGTCTTGTTACAGCTGGTATGTGCATGTCCTCTAGGCTCAGCAATTCGTATTTTTCAATCATGAAAATATTATGCAGTATACATTTATAACAAGTTCATCTGGTTGTAGGGTTTGTTAAGGAACATTTCTAAATTAATATAGCTATGATGACTGCAAAAAAATATTTTTTGCCTTTCACCTATTGCTGAATTAAAGTTGTTTGTTAGCTGTAGTTAAGATGCTGTAAATGCGTCTGACAATTCTATTATGTTGTTGAATAAGAACATTAACTGGAATTCAGTCTTGAACACAGAAATCTTTAGAAAAGTTACACATTTTCCCCCGTAAGTCACTTAATACAAGAACCACAGTTCCCTCTTTTCTTGCAGGCTCTGGCTATTGCAATACAGGAAGCCAAGCAGCAGCATCCAGATATGCAGGTGACCAAGGCTATTGTTGTCAGGGAAACAGAATCGTCCACCGAGGATCGACACGGTGCATCAGAGGTACAAGTGCCATCTTGACTATAAATGATAATATCTGAAAAAGATTTAGCCTCACAACCCTCCTTTGAGATTGAGGGATTTAAGGATGACTGTCTCCTCTTTCTTACCCGCAGTCCTGATTTCCTGAGACGAGAGTGCCCCCCTTTGGTACAGAAGTGTCAGTGCCCGACCTGAAATTGCCACCCATCATCCCTACTGATAGACTACTGCCAGTGGCGCTCAAATGCGAGCCTCTTGTACACATCCTCACACAACAACACACACACACACACACACACACACACAAAGCTGAAACAAGACTCCTTTTAAAATCTTATATTTTATGTTTCGTGTTTATGTTTTTACTTAGACATTTCACTATTGAAACCATTCACGTTCAGCAAATGGTTTGGTGGTCATGTGGCAAAAAAAAAAAAAAAGCATTATTCAGTATAATTCAAAGTCCTAGTGCTGGTGGACAATACGCCACCAGAATCTCAAACATATGGAACAATTATAGAGATAATCCAACTAAATTGCCTGCCTCTCAGGGCCTCTATATTCAGACCACTTGCTTAAGTATTCCTCAAAGGTCAAAGGGAATTAGTGCAGAAGGGGTTTGTTTGGATAATCTGTGCACTCATTCACACTGTGGAATAATCCAAGGTCACGTGCCATGTTGGTACCCATCCCATGCAGATAGTATCATTTGGAAAAAAGGAATATGAGTTAAAAATGGTCATGCACATACAGTAGTCTTCTATACGTCTGTCCTGCTGTACTGAATACCAAGATATCACCCGTTTCCTACTGTGTGTGCTGAAAAAAAAACCTGCTGAAAAAAAATAAGACTGTGTGTGCTTACACTTTGTTAATAAGTAAAATAATCCATTACATGTAGTTACTGTTACAGCATCCAGTGAAGCAGGGTTTTGTAAGAACAGGGCAAACCCTACTTTTAGTTTTGCGCTCTTGCATAGCTAGTCAGATGAACAAATGAGCTTTGTCCCACCCCCCATCTCACTGACTGATGAGGATGCACAGAGTAGAACAGATCATATAGAGTCCAGCAAGGTCTGGTGGTGTTTATTCAACTGTTTGTGAAGGACCAAAGTCTGAGCTAGTCAGCTAACGAATACTTCCCCTCTATCTGTCTCGCCTGATAAGAGTAATTTACCATCATGTGTGGGTGGCATGTATTCAAGGATATGATTCCAGTTGCTGCATCATGATGGACTTTGATTGGACTGTTCGAGAACTTCTGTGTACGTGTCTGGAGCTGTTAATACACCCAGTGTACCTGTTGTATCTATTCCAATGGTGGCGATGTAGTTTCTGAGCATGCTAATGTTCCAGAATGAGCCCAGTTTCTCTCCTTTCCCAGCCTTTAGATATGCTTTCAGAATTCAGCTGGATATGATACCACTTTTGTGTAGTAAGTACATAGAGTAGGCTCACGCAACGGGCTGCTGCATCAGTAAAACTAGTACTTGAGATAACGTTTGCATGAGCATTTCTCGCATTATTGGATTGTAGTTGAGATATAAAGGATATTACCTCATTAGAAGGATGTATCACGATATCCAGGATCATGAAAGATAACACTGTGAAAAGTTACAAAAATGTAAAAGCCTAATTGTCCACAATCGGAAGTCAAATCTGAGCTCTGAAAAACAAACAAAAAAACAAAAAAGGAAATGAAGGTCCCGACAGGAAATGAAAAGCATTTATTAGAAAAGGTGGGAAATGTCAAGCACAATGCGTTCAGTTTTGTCAATCCCAAGATCCAATGACTGCACAGTGGCTACAGTTTCTTCCTTCAGTTACAAGTCCTTAACAGTTTTATCTCTTTTTAAGCCAAATGTGCTGTTCAATATATTTTACACATCAGTTTGCTTTTAGTTTAATTTCCCCATCGAGAAACATAAAGTAGGCCTGTTTTTTTTTGCCTTTTTTTATGCATCTGAGCCCTTCCAATATCCTTTCAAGCAAAGTGCAGTGTTAAATAAAATATACAGTAGGAATACATCTCTGTACTTGTAGTTTTGTGTGATTTGGTACATGAATGTTTGAGGGATGCCGTAGACATGTAGTGGGCCAATTAAGGTAGCGGTGAAATTGTACAATCTCTGATTTTGTATGAAATAACTTTTTATGAACAACTACTTTTAATTACAGAAGTGCCAGAAAGCCAAATGCATAAACTTGACACGGCAGGGTTTCCCCTTTAATTATGGTGTCTTTAACATTGCCTGCAAAATTTCTGTCTCCTTGCTAAAGTCATATTTTATATATAAATGCAGCAGCAAATTCATTCAAATGAGGAAAAACAATGTTAAACTGTCATGTCAGGTTTATGAGGGTATAACTGAGGTATAGCTTTGGCTTTCAGACACTAAAGTTTACTGTCAACGTTCACGTGTGTAGTGTAATTCACGTTGTGTTTCTTTTTTGTTTCAAAATCTTTTAAAGTGATGGTTAATCATGGATGTGGGTGTCACACTGGAAGCTGGGGGGGGGGGTGGGGGGGGGGTGCAGCCATGCATACCTTTTACTGTATTTGGTGCCATTTGGTGGATTGTGACGATGTGAAGTAGTTAAATTCCACGTGCTTGATGCACACTAGGGGGCACCAGTTACCTGAAAGAGAAAGCTCTGCGGCAACATCAAGCATACCCAGCTGAAATCCTTCTCACCATTCTTCACTAAGGGGCAGAATTATCCAGATCATCCTTGGATCAAGCTGTAAGGTCAAACTTACCTTAAAACGGCCTGCTCTTGGAAGTCTGACAACTAATAACCAGACTGTGATTAATCACAAACATTTGGCTGTGGTCTGAGACACCTGGAGCTGTCTGACTGGGCGACCTCTGGCTGACCCTTAAACCTAGCCCTCTCCTCTCTGTACAGAGCCCTCCTCCTCCTCCACAGCAGCTTCATCTCTCCTGCTCTCCATTGCTTGGTGCTGTGTCTTTGCTGTACAATGTACTTGCCTTCCTTTGAAATGAATAAAGAAGAGAGAGAGCCAAAAAAAGAAAAAATAACAAGATGAGAAGGGAATCCCTTAGTTTGATCTCTTCCACAGATCTCTGTCTTATTACAGCTGGTATGTGTGTGTACGTTTGTCCTCCAGGCCCAGTAATGAAATGCAGCTACTGAATTTTATCATAAAAGATTATGCAGTATAAATCTGTACAAAGTGCACTGGTTTTAGGGTTTGTTCAGGAATATTAATGTATTAATACACCTAAGATGACTGCAAAAAATTGGTTTTCTTGCAATTATTGGTCACCTATTGCTGAATTTAAGTTGTTTGTTAGCAGTAGCTAAGATGCTGTTAAAGCATCTCACAGCTAAGAGAAACATTTGAATCATACATATGTTTACACAATCTGTACATTAGTATTTAAACCTATATTAAATTACTTTAAATGAAAGTGGAGTTATATAGTTAGTGATACTCAGATGTGGATCACTGATGTCAGGTTTCTGCTCTCCACAAGTTTAACACAACCTCAGTCTTTTTAGAGACATGATTGTCAAGTGTTATAGCTCACAGTCAAGCAGATGCAGCTTACAAAACGGAACAAACTGAAGAAACTCAGCATTGGCACTCTCTTCCCTGTGAGAGCAGCAGGTGTGAAGATCACTGCAAGAGTGCCAAACAAATCTTAACAAGGCATCACGTTCACAGTTTATGGGTGTAGATGGATCTGCAGATATTGATTGCACTTATGAGCATCTGTTTTCAAATTATTGATCAGGAGCATCCATGTAAGGGGAACAGAGAGAAAATGCAGCTCTCTCTCTTTCTGTTTCTTGTTATACGGCATCGAGTCCGATTAGAAGCAGTGGTTCACGTTTATGTAGAGTAATACAAACAGAAAGTTACTACACTTTGTGAGCTTCAAGTCTAGGAACATTTTAAAGTGTGACCTTTACGTCAAATTAAAGAAACTGTGAAAGTTTATTCTTGGCCTTGGAAAATGGGAGTATGACAAAAAGAAAAAGTCTTACCTCAAGGTCCGCTAATCACTAGGTTTTTCTGGAGCAAACTCCATCTGCTAAGGGAGAACATAAGAGGCATGACCTTTTGGCCTCATCAAAGAAAGAAAGGAGGAAAATGGCATTATGTTTATTAAAAGCAGATTGATCCATTCAGACATCCTAAGCGACGTAGGTACGTACACTGAGCAATCTCATGCCAAACAGCAGCTGACAGTAAAATACCATTCCTACTTTGTAATAAGCTATGTTAGAAAAGTCAGATATCACTGCCACTTGTACTGTATTACAATGCTCATCATGAAAGACATACTGTAGGAGAAAGGCATGTTGTTTCTGAGCCCAAAACGGCCAAAAATATGATCTAAAAAGTTACAAATGTGAATTATCTCAACACAGCGTACAGTATGGTCAGAGATTCATAAATTATAGCACGAATGACGCAAAATACAATGCGAATAAACAGAGGAGGAAAATAAATAAACGTCTCTTGAATAACAACAACATGGATAGTAATCATAAGACTTAAGGCTCATTTGGGACCTGAGGATTTCATACATACAGTGTACAACAATGCGTCTCACGCTGCTCAGCGTGCCTTTGTTACACACTTATCATGGATGAGGGAGGAAGGTAAGACATCAATTTATCAACACAAGTCTGCTGTTTACAATGGAAGCCATATTCCGGGTGCACAAGCTGCATTTTCTCACAATGACACGACGGGTGGAACTGAACCTTACTGGCTCAATACCTTTGGTTACAGTCAGTTACATGGCAACTCTGAGTTTTTGGATGTAATGTGGTGTAACATAAAAGCATGAATAAAATCATCCAGGCAAAGTTACAAAGGTCCCAAAATTCTGGTCAGCAATGAGGCTTAGCTCCCTGTTTGTTGACAGGGATTAGTAACAGTTGGTTTTCCTTCTTAGACAGTGCAGGAAGTTTCCCACAGTCTAAAGAGAGACAGGAAATGACTTCACCCATTTCTTGTCCTAAACCGAGCTTAAAGATAAACTTCACTTAATTTCACTTTTAGCTATGTAAGTGCTTTAGGTCTCCTCCATCGCCAGTTAATCCCATCCATCATCCAAGAGAAGTCCAGACTCACGCACATGACTGTTTAACAGAACTTGCACAGTCCCACAGAGAAAATACATACACATTCTATTGTGCATCACACACCACTGTGCCTCCAAGGTTAAAACCATATGAGAACATCCACTGTTTATAAGGGAGCAAAGAAAGAAACATCTTCAAAGAGACTGCAGTCGAGTCATGGTGTCCTTTAAGGTCCATAAAAGCAACTTCTGAAAGAGCCAGTTCCTTTCAGTAACTCCTTTAGAAAGGTGGAGGAAAAGGATCTTCCTCACAAAGAGATCTGTGTAGAAAGAAGCGGAAAGACACGGGAGGGTGGGGGAGGGAGCAGGTGAAAATGTGGCCTGTCAGCCTCTTGTTGTCTTTGACCTGCTGTTTCTCCTCTTAATAAGAAGCTGCAGTGCCTGGGTTCCTGTAGGTGTTTGTCATAGCACAGTCCTGGCTGTGAAGATTAGTGCTGCGAGGTTGATCAAGGGAAATGCAGAAGACTCTGGGGCTGCTCCTGTGGGCAAGAAGTCTGAAATACAGAAACAAATCAAAATCCATGAAGGTATCCCATCAATTAACACATCAAAACGCATTCAGTACAAATAACTGCAGTGTGGTGGGAGTACACAACTGTGTCCATAGATGGCACTGTTGCTGCACTCAATTATGGGGCAACCTCACTATCAAAGAGCTAGACTGTAGGCATGGAGGGTGGGCAGCGCAACAGACATAGTTTGATTAAAAGGAAACATCCACTCTTCAACAGCCAGCTACTGACAATATTTCTGAGCCCATTTTGTTGTTTGATGATAAATATTTCTCAGTCTATGGATAAGAAACTGTAAACACAATGTTCATACTTCTCAGAGAGAAAAGGCTCATTTGAAGACTGTTCTGTTCTGCACCAACATTTAATGGAGGAAAAAACATCATAAAAAAGCCACACACTAATTTATCTACAGGCAGTAGCCTCAAAAGACCATAATAAAGTGCATCTACAGAACATGTTGTGTTTACAGTACTACAGAATATTATATTGAGTAGGTACACATTGGTCTTAGTAATAGCAACAATATCACAGTCTTTCTGTGAGTTCTTGAAAACTGTTTTAGATAGAAGCAATCAATTTAGGGAGAAGTAGACAAGAGAAGTTGAGGAAAAGTGGACTCAAAACTAGCTCATCTGAATCCAAGTGTTTTTGCAGCGGCATCTCACAGAGACAGACATCATTTTCACGTCTCAGCACCGTCCCACCTGCTATCTTGGGGATGGTGATCTGGCGGCTGCTGCTGCCCTCCCCTCCCTCGCTGAAGGGTTTAATTTGGATGACGTAGTCCTGGTTCACTGGCAGCGACAACTCCAAGGAGGTGGTGTTGGTCTCCACCACACTGGGGCGGCCGTGTTTGTCCTGGCTGTACATCACCTGCAGGAAGCAGAGAGGGAACGATGATAACAATAATGATAATGTGAGGCATGGCATGAATTCTCTCCAAATACAGTGCATCATACTGAAGGGTTTCACAGAGTTATTTTTGATGTGTTGACAAGAAAATCCAAGTTCTAGCCCGTTCCTTCCGACAGCTCCATGAGATTTAGTGCGCTGCCTCTGAAACTAACAAGGATGAATCTTACTGTAGATATCCATGTTGGACCACCAGAGGAGAGGGTGCAGCAGAGATAAGGGGAATGCAGAGATAGATAAATCCTGACTTTTCAGCTTCAGCTTGACTCTGGGCTGTGGAGGCATCTGTCCATTTTAGTTTACAGAAAGCCCCGCTTTCAGGAGACCCCTTTATGTAGGGTGCTGCTAATTAATCCTGTAACCTTTTTTTAGATTGATAGGCCAAATGGCACTTCAGAAGGATTCATAAAATCCTGAAATGCAATCATTAAAGGGGCATTATGTAGTTTTCAGCAGCCACTAGTGGTGCGGTTGTAAGATTGCAACCAGATGTGTGCTCCAACGTGTGCTCGCTTGAACTCATGAGCGAGCATAATCTGAAACACAACCACTTTTATACAGAGATCCTGCAATAAACGCGGAAACAGTGGCATGTCAGCTGTGGCTTTTCTTCAGTCATGTTCAGGCTCTGTTACTTCAACATTCTCGGAGGTAGATTAACACTGCGTCAGTACCTTTCATTCAGAGCAGCGAGCCGCATATTGGCACAGTCCTCCCGTGAATAAAGACAGTGTGACAGCAGCTATAGACAGGTAGGGAGACAGCTTCACACAATATAGTGGAAACTCGGGTAAACTCCCACTGCAACGTTACAGTAATATTTTTATCAGCTGCTTGAGGTCGAACTAATCCATGTTCGTTACATGATAACTTACCTTTACTGCATTTAGGCGAAGTGCTACATCGTTAGCTCGCCTGCTGCTTTTCAGTAACTAACATTACTATATGTGTATCTTTCACCACAGGCTCAGCAATGTGAGCACAGCTAACATACATGTATTGGATGATAAAGAAACGGTTAGTGAGCTAGAATGAATATTATAAATGCAATTGTTGTCACACGTGACAGACGTTAGTGGATGGGTCTTCCTATGTGTTGTTTTCGCTGTTTTGTTGCATTTTTTTATATTATGTGGGTCACGTAAGTTACAGCAACTGAGACGGTGGAGAAGCTGTGTACCTGAGTATCCATAAAACCACAATAAATCTAAACTGAACGTTACAAAGCAAATAGCGACAGGTTTAGCTAATGTAGCGTTATCCTGCCTCCATCACTGTAGGCTAACGTTATATATAAATCATTCCACATTTGTTTTTTACTGTTACATCCTTTCTTGCAGGCTAAGTCAACACCTTCACATAATATCAGTGGTACACAGGATAGTAATGTGGGTCGCGTAGGGTGGTGAACTAATGTGGAAAGCGATAAAACTTTGCACCGGATAACGTTAGGAACTGCTCAGTGTTAACCGGCTCTCCGTGTTTCTCCAGCCTTTCTGATGTTCTGATGTTGAATCTCGTTTGGTCTGATGGGCTTCAGCACATAAAACTTTATTGTTGTTTTTTATCCTTAGGTGGAGACCCAGTGTCCTCACATTAAAAACAGAATAGTGGCTGATGCAAGCAACAGAGAAAACAGGCGTTTGTCTCATTTCTAAGTGAAGTTTGAATAAGGCAGTGAATTACTTTATTAATAAGTAATTTCATTGAAAAACTACATACAGCCCCTTTAAAATATGTATTATGCACATGATGCTGCTATGACAAGTCAAATGTCACAACATCGGAAGGTGAAAATCAATCATCTGGTGTGCAATATGTATAAATTTGCTACAATGACTCCCCCTTGAACAACAAAAAAGAAAAGCTGTATTTGTTTGTGTTTGGCTTAAAACTATGTGGCTAAAAATAATGGAATGTGGATGTTAGGTTTATCATGGGATTATTATTTTAACAAGTTTGGACTATTGTTTCTGTTATGTAACCGTGTATAAAACCATTCACTCGTCAATCCAGTTTAAAAACTCTTTACTTTTTACCTTATATCCTGTGACTTCTGACTCATTCTCCAGAGCGTGTACTTGGTCCCACCTCAGGATGACCTTGGAGTTGGAAGTGTTCCACATGATTTTGACTGGGGCTTGGCTGGGCGCTGGAGGACGACGAGGGTAGTAGGAGGAGGGAGAAAAACAACAAGCGACTTAGTCAATAAACAGTAAAGTCCAGAACCAACTCAGCATGAGGGAGATTTCTCATTATCAGTTCATCATCCCACCGTTAGGAGTGAGCAATGACTCGAGGAATAAGCATGTGGGAGTGAGAACAGTCTTGTGTTTGGCTGTTTGTGAGGGCGATGGCTGGGGAGAGTGACATGTGAGTGTGTAACAGATGTATAATAATTGTGACATTAATTTATATCAGCCTACTGTATATTAACATAAGATCCTACACGTTTTCTTTGAATCTTGTGCACTGCAAGCACGAACATGTATACGTATGTTGGAACGCAGCGACATAGAGGAAGGAGAAAGTGAAACAATATAGAGAGGAGTTAACTAACGGTTATAGGAAATCTCTCAGAGGGGAGCATCTCATCATATTCCAGCTAAGGCAGCATGTCCAATCGCCCAGTGTGACCATATTTAAAGGCATTTACATCAAAGATATGCCACGTCTATCAAACGTTTCACACTATTCACATTGGTAAGACGGCAAGAAAGCAATGTGCCCACAAAAAGGTGGGAAGAAGAACATTTCAAGCCAATGTAAACATGGATGTAAACAATGCAGGTTTCAAAATATGTTTTTAAAAATGGCTTTGCAAATGTTTAGGCCTTAATTTTACATTAAATAAACCTTTTTTTGTGTTTATAAAACAAAAGATTTTTGCCTTTGCCAACATACTGTATGTAGATGAATGTTGCAGTTACTGTATTTAGCTTTGGACGAGAAACCTCCACATAGTACCTTTAAGGTGCTTTGGTGTTGTGAATTTTCCCTACTTTCACTCTATTTGGTGAAACACTGTTGGTGAAATTAAACATTTACTAAATGGACCATGCACTTCTGCAAACAGAGGGGGGAAAAAAACTAAACAAAGGAAAACTGTTCACAAAAAGACACATTCATTCCCCGTGATATGTTGAGAGTCCTTACGTGGTTTCTTGGTTGTGACATTGACTACGCTGCTCTGTGGACCCACTCCAGCACTGTTGTAGGCCCGCAGGGACATGTAATAGGTACTGCTACCCTCCAGATCCCTGATGAGTACTGACGTTTTATTCCCCACTGTCCTGATCACATTGGCAGTGTCCTGCTTCACCCCCTCACCCCAGTACTGCAACTAAAAACACACAACAAATACACACATTATACTTTATAAGCTTGCATCAGATTTTTTGCTTAATACTTCCATTTGCAGTTGCGGGCATGAATCCTAGAGGGCTTCATGATGCTCAACTTTAGTTTACTTCATGAATGAATAATTATATAAACACTAATACAAAAAGGTCATCACATTGTTATCCAATGAAAAAAATACATTGCCACTAGCTTTTGGCACTGTCCACTATAAATGTATAATTCCTATTGTGTGGGCATGTGTTGACCTCATAGCCCAGGATGCGTCTGCGGTTGTTGCTCCAGGCCAGGGGCTTCCAGGTGACCTCTACCTCCGATGCTGATACACTCCTCGCCCTCAGCCTTGTTGGAGCTCTGCTGGGCTCTGAAAGGCGCACAGGATTGTCAGGAAAAGAAAGAAGACACAGATTCACTACACCCACATCTACAGTATGGTTTATTGAATATGCTGGAGCTCCATCCAATCTATCCATACCACTGTGTGAGGAGGAGTGAGTGCTCCAACATAAAGTCCTGGGGAAAAAAATGTGATATGATAACTTTACTTAGTGGTTTTACATCTATCGCCAAATGAGGTATCACTACGGTGACTGAGCCTGTGGCCCACTACCAAAAATACTGCAATATTTATACATTTTCAGTATTCTGAACTTGGTGTTGGTGGTGCCATTCCTGGAAAAAATGCTGTATTAAGTTACTGCTAATGTAAACTGAACATTTCCTATTGCTGCAGCTTCACATTAAAAGCATTTAACTGCGGAAACACGAGTTGACTGTTATTACATAGTAGTCACAGGAAATGTAAGTGTTTTCAGCGAGATAATTCATCAAAAATGCATCTGCAAAACAACATTTTCTGCATTTTGTGACAGTAGATCAGTTTGAAATATTGTACCGAGTAATGTAACAAGAAGGGGCAGCCACAGTGAGCAGTTAGATGAAAAGCTGCAGACGACAGGGTGCACACCTCCAACTTCTCAGCGAGGTAACTGACTCCTTTCACTATGCCCTGCTGTTCGCAGGCTCATGCCATGTGCAGCATAAAATCAGATCGGTGTTGCTCCCAGAATGATGGAAAAAGGCCAATTACTGCCTGACTTCTTTAGCAAAACAACAACAACAATTTGTTTCACTGCCCCCAGAATTCTGTGACCAATATTAAACTGCACTAGCTGTTAACACTAGTAACACACCATTACCTTGAATAAAAGAACGGATTTCTCTGGGTTTGAACATTGTTGGAAATATTTGGGATAATTTAAGTTCACAACTCAATAAAATATATAATATACGTAGGACTAGTCATTTTCAAACATTTTAATGCATAAATATTACATATTGTATATTGTGAATATGTACATGAATCACACACAAAACATTTTTGTTCTTGTTAAACATTTAGTTTTAAACTGACTAAAAACTCCTTCAGTATTTAGTATCTTAAGTATTTCTCTGGAACAACAAATATTTATGATTAAATGTGCAACATTTTAAAGAGTTTACCAGTCATAAACTCATCAGAATGTGTAGGTGTGCGGTTTTCGTCAGAATATAGTGAAAGTGCTGTCTCAGTAGCAGCAAACGACCCAGCGACAGTCACCAAATTTTTACATCGCATATTGCTTTATCCCAGTTGGTGCATGAAAATATGTGACATCACCTTTTTCAATCTGTGCCCTGCACACTTGAAACTAGTGACAAGATCTCAGACAAAAACTTTGTCGGAACATTTTTGCCTTCATGTAGGGCCACGTCCATCAGTGACAAACTGAAAATATGTTTCAACGGCATTTCAAGGTGTTTGGAAACAGGATTCATCAATGCTTCATAAAACTTGCCAGTGTTGACTTTTAGAAATAGTAGAATAGTATTTGAAATTGACATTTGTTAACTACACAGTTGTTAATCCACTTAATTTAAAATGACAATTCCTAAAACTGGAAACATAATAACAACAAAAATTATAATAAGACTTAAACTAATTTGATCTGTTGTGGCAGTGTGTAATCACTGGCACAGTGTTAGTGTTATAAAGTTAAGATGTGCTTTGCTGTATAGTTTTAATGTTACACACCTTCCTCTGCTGAGTAGATGGTGGTCACTGGACTAAAAGGGCCTTCTCCCTTGTTGTTATAAACCCCGACTTTGACTTGGTAAGGGGAGAAGGGAGGGATGCTCTCATTCTTGAAGACATATCTAGAGGCGTCCGGGGACGTGACAGCAGCCTGCATCCAGCCCTGCGCCCCGAGTGGGCGGAAAGCCACCACGTAACCAAAGCCCGGACCGCTCTGCAGCTCCTCAGGAACAGGCTAAGGAGGTATGAGATGACTCAGAAGGATGACTCAAGATGAATGATCTTAAAGATATTAATAGCTAAAAGACACGCAGCTATGCAGAGATTTGGGCACTTAGGAATAATGCTGAGGGTGGTCCTGTACTTGTACTGTATACCTTGCATGAACTTCTGTCTGGTTAAGTGGTTTTATACTGAGAAATAGAACTATCCAAACAGAGCTTATTCTTTGTAAGTCATATTTCATTACAGTTGTGTTTGATATCAATATCAATATAAACAGGTTTATATACAGTATACATACTATGTACATTTATAAATATATATGGTATATATGTCAAAATTGTGTTTTTTTATTTAAATCTATTTAAATCATGTATTTGAATGTAGCACATGAATAAAAATACATACAAATAAAAATCTAATGTGTGTGAATACACGTTTACCTCCCAAGTGATGACCAGCTCTGAACGTCCTCCACCACCACCGTTCACTCTGGCTGGAGTCACCCTGGGAACTAACAGATCAAACACAGTGTTAGAAGTAAAGTACCACTTTGTATAAAGAGATAAGAGGTATTGAACATGTCCAACATTTTCGAGAGTTAGACCTTTCTTAAATTCACGCTTTAAAGAGGACTCCACAGATTTAACATTGTACTCCTATTACACTGACAAACTCACGATGGACAGTTTCTTTTTTAAAAGGATCAGAAGAACCAGAGGTATGCTCTTTTCTATTCCATGCATTCTTCTTCCTTGTCAAAATCTGGTACCTACATTACTCACATTGCAACTTAACCACAGACAGTTTGGTCAGAGATTCAGGTGTTTTATGCTAGCAGATGCCAGCGCAGGCTCAAACCTCTAGCTTCAAGCAGAGATGAGGGAGAGGGCTATAGAGGTGTGGTAATCCATCTCCACACCTCCAGTTTTTTTTCTGCCCCAACTGTACTGATTCAAGTGACAACACTCACAATAGGCTTTCAATAACTTCCTTAAAATTATGCAGTAGTACTTTACCAGACCTGTAAACAGACTTAGTGTAAAATCCGTAGTTTCAATGTGTAACTTAGTGGGTACAACGACTTCAAATCCAAACACATTTATGAAGCCATGAAGGACTGCCCTGCACTCAGAGGGTCTTTTTATGAGTTGGTCACAATATATTGTCTTTTATTTATGTTTATGCATATAAATCTTTTTGTGTAAATGTATGCGTGTACTATCTATGCATAGGTATAAGTAGCTGAATATACTTGCATGTATATATATTTATGTATAAAACTCTAAATGTATGGCTACTTATTTACACATCTGTGGTAAGTAATTTAATTATAAAATTTAAATCTCTTTTTAATCCATACTTTTGACCAGATTTGATGCATGATGCTGCTGAATCAGACATACTGCATCTATTAAATATTGATTATATATATATCTATATATTTGTATTTTCTATGTACTGTATCGTTTTTTCCTCTCCCCACATACACAGTTGAATTTGTGAGTTGTGAATTTAGTTCAGTTATGTGTTGTGTGCCCTGAGGAAATACACTGGTACAATAAAGTTCTTTGAAGGGATGTAATTCCTGTCCTGAAGTGTCCTCTATACATATAATGTGCATAATTTCAATCACTTTTGGCAGCAGTGGAAATCTAAAGATACATACGCGTTTCTTTGTTGCGGGCCTTTTTTGAGGGTTTGCTGGGCTCTCCTGTTCCTATGCTGTTGGTTGCCAGGACTCTGAACTCGTACTCCACCCAGGGACTCAAGTCAATGACAGTGGCGGACAGCTGCTTCCCCCCAAGCATCTCAGGAACTGAGAGACATCATAGAAATGATCTTTCATCAAAGCCCTGGAAGATCTGCCACTGAAAGCTAGCCAAGCTGGTGATGTGTTATTTATTTATTGTCATTTCATGTGTGGTGTTTGAAAAGGATACCAATCACGTCTCCAACACTCTCTACTCAATAAACTTCACATTCACACAACCTACACACAGACTGTCAGATGAAAGCAGCCTACCGGTGGTAACAGCTTGCCACCCGAGAGAGAAGGGTGTTCTGGCCTGGATGGTGTAGCTGAGGATGGGGCTGTGGTTGTCCATCCCGGGTCCCCAGGACAGAGAGGCAGTTGTCTCTGTCATCTCAGTCACCTGACAGTCCACAGGGGGGTCTGGGGGACCTGGAAGGATAATTAGTCACAGTTCACTATCACAAGACGATATACTGTAGAGATTAATGAAGACAAGAGGCAGAAGAACAGAGACACATAGTGGGTGGACTGATTACAAACAAGAGTTAGGACAGCTGTGACTGCAATTCTGAACTATAACTAGTCCAAACACAATGTTTGTTAAACTGGTGGCAGAAAAAAACACACAAAATAAGTAATAATAAATAAATATTTTTTTATCTCATTTTATGCTTTTCTGTAGTGCAGATTGTACTATAGTTTGTTTAATGGTTCCCATTGTGGGGGTCAAAGTAAATCAGAGAGGTCATGTTTTTATAAATGACTAAAGATTGAAAAGAAACAATTGAAGGATATTTGACGGGAAATAGATGAACATACACACAACTCATGTACATATACTACCTGTGATGATGGATCACGAGTACACAATGGTTCGATTTAAGGGATCAAAAACATAAAATGTTAGAAACCACTGCCATAGAGGGCTTTTTTTGTAGGAAAGCTAAGTCATGGTCATACTGCACGTCTGCATCACGGTGCATGGCAGTCCCACAAACTCCAATATGAGAATTACAGTACATGGATAGGCACGTACATTGTCAGGCCATATTGTGCTCTAATCATCTACCCAAGAGTAACATTGTTCACATTGTTTCATTCACTTTGTGATATAGAATGGTAATGGGAAAGTTTGGTTGTCAGTCAGCTATCATACTTGTGTTAACATTCTTTCATTCACTCTGAAAGAGAGTGGCATTCGTGGCTAGAAAGGATTTGTAGCAGAAATGGCTTTGCTAGATATGCATTACTACAAAAGATGAAAGAAAAAAAAAGATAATTGAGCCTTTCTCTGGTGTCTCCATAGCTGCTATAGCCTTGATGAGTAATTACATTTCTGAATAGGTGCATCTCAGCTATGGCATTGCTGCAGTGCCAATGTCTGTTCAGTCGCTTCGCCATAAGCTCTTGCAGACAACAGGTCTGCCTTAAATGTTTGATTTTTTTAACATGTGGTGCAAGGGACATTCTTACCTCTGACTACCACATCAGTGGCAATAGACACGCTGTCCACCTTGGTCTGAACGGCACATGTGTATTTCCCAGCATGCCTCAGTTGAATGTTACGGATCATAATGTCACCAGCCGAGTGCTATAAGTGGAAAAGTTAAGGGGGAAAAAAACAACAACAAATGAACAATGGCAGAATTTTAAAGCTGCAATATGAACTACAAGGGCCGCAAAAACAAGTGCAATGTCACAGTGATTTCTTTTGGCATTCAGTCTATTACATTATGGAAGAGAAAGGTACAACACAAGTCCAGGGATGCACCAAATGGCTGACTGAAGGTTTTCATGATAATTTATGAGGACGGTTCTTTGTGAAGAATCAAAAAGCTTCTTTCAGCTCTACCCCTTTTATTCAGTCTGATTTAATTTACTCTACCGACAACCATTCAATGCCAAATGCATTATTAGCTTTGAACTTTAAAGTTGAAGCTAATGTTAAGTTGATGTCTTATCTATGAAAGTAAGGGACTGTGAAACAGGATGAGACTCGATAATTACTTTGATGTATAATCAGGGACATTTTATAGAGATAAAAATTCAGTTGCTGCCAGACATTGACTCTTTGAAACTCCCTGCCATCATTAAAATAATATAACTGGGGATGGAATGGGTCACAGATCTCTCACTTTGGCAAATTTTATATACTGCAAGAAAAAAAGAACCTCAAAGCTTGCTTATTGAATCAAGTGAGACTGTAAGAAGTCCTACAAAATACAGTATCACATGTCGTGAGGCTTTTAGAGATATAATGAAAGGTAAATCACATTCCCTGTCCATTGCACATCAAGTCTGTATCTTCAAGACAGTGCAATTGCTTTTTGTAAAAGTTGACTTGTCATGATTTATGGGGTGTTGGTTTATATCAAGACGGAGGAAAATATAAACTCCATAATCAAATAATTACAAAGATGTAAAGTAATATTCAGGGTTTTTTTTTCAATTCAATATTGAAAATGCTGACTGTGTTTCGCTGGGGTTTGCCAATGCAGTCAGCCTTTTCATCTCCTTTTTCTCTTAAGTAATATAGGCATATATCAGACTTAAAATATTCTGTAACTTATTTTATATTGGGAAGTACTATATATTACAAGTTTTTCAATTTCAGATAAACATTTTGTTTCACACCATGAGTCCCACAATTTTATACAGTAGTGTGACTGCAGGTCTGGCAGTGACAATTAGCCCCTCAGCATGCATGTCTCTATTTGGAGTTGTAAAATGTTACAAACCCAACAAGAGAGGAGGATGTAGCCAGCAGTGAGGATGGTGTAAATACTGCTGGAGGCATACACTTTTCAACACTTGCAGAATACAGTATGTTCTCTACCAGCATACTTAAATGATGTTGCTGCAGGGTTTTTAACCATTACTACCCTGAGTTATTTCAATTGTGAATTTGAAAATAACATACACTGTATAACTGAACCAGATCAGTTTGTTATTTTTTTTCTATGTCTGAGCTGTACAGCACAGAGCTGGAGTTACTTGATATTTACTAAAGTTATAATTTTACAACCTTATACAACCCTTGTAATTTTTCACTCACTCAGCCAGCTACAAAACACTGATATTCTTCACTTTACTTTGTGTTGGAATCGAGAAACCATATATCTTCTCTATTTGTAACAGATCTTTGAACATTTAGAAAATATTACCGAGGACGTAAAAAGTAAAATCAAGCAGTGGGATTCACACATTTAGGGGAGCAGTACTTACAGTAGCTACATTGATGATGCCTAGAATGTATAAGACAGTGACCCACTGTCATTGTACACTGCTCAAAAAAATAAAGGGAACACTAAAATAACACATCCTATATCTGAATGAATGAAATAATCTCATTAAATACTCCTTTCTTTACATAGTTGAATGTGCTGACAACAAAATCACACAAAAATTATCAATGGAAATCAAATTTATCAACCCATGGAGGTCTGGATTTGGAGTCACACTCAAAATCAAAGTAGAAAACCACACTACAGGCCGATCCAACTTTGATGTAATGTCCTTAAAACAAGTCAAAATGAGGCTCAGTAGTGTGTGTGGCCTCCACGTGCCTTATGACCTCCCTACAACGCCTGGGCATGCTCCTGATGAGGTGGCGGAGGGTCTCCTGAGGGATCTCCTCCCAGACCTGGACTAAAGCATCCGCCAACTCCTGGACAGTCTGTGGTGCAACGTGGCGTTGGTGGACGGAGCGAGACATGATGTCCCAGATGTGCTCAATTGGATTCAGGTCTGGGGAATGGGCGGGCTGGTCCATAGCATCAATGCCTTCCTCTTGCAGGAACTGCTGACACACTCCAGCCACATGAGGTCTAGCATTGTCTTGCATTAGCAGGAACCCAGGGTCAACCGTACCAGCATATGGTCTCACAAGGGGTCTGAGGATCTCATCTCAGTACCTAATGTCAGTCAGGCTACCTCTGGCGAGCACATAGAGGGCTGTGCGGCCCCCCAAAGAAATGCCACCCCACACGATTACTGACCCACCGCCAAACCGGTCATGCTGGAGGATGTTGCAGGCAGCAGAACGTTCTCCACGGCGTCTCCAGACTCTGTCACGTCTGTCACATGTGCTCAGTGTGAACCTGCTTTCATCTGTGAAGAGCACAGGGCGCCAGTGGCGAATCTGCCAATCTTGGTGTTCTCTGGCAAATGCCAAACGTCCTGCACAGTGTTGGGCTGTAAGAACAACCCCCACCTGTGGATGTCGGGCCCTCATACCATCCTCATGGAGTCTGTTTCTGACCGTTTGAGCAGACACATGCACATTTGTGGCCTGCTGGAGGTCATTTTGCAGGGCTCTGGCAGTGCTCCTCCTGCTCCTCCTTGCACAAAGGCGGAGGTGGCGGTCCTGCTGCTGGGTTGTTGCCCTCCTACGGCCTCCTCCACGTCTCCTGATGTACTGGCCTGTCTCCATGCTCTGGACACTACGCTGACAGACACAGCAAACCTTCTTGCCACAGCTCGCATTGATGTGCCATCCTGGATGAGCTGCACTACCTGAGCCACTTGTGTGGGTTGTAGACTCCGTCTCATGCTACCACTAGAGTGAAAGCACCGCCAGCATTCAAAAGTGACCAAAACATCAGCCAGGAAGCATAGGAACTGAGAAGTGGTCTGTGGTCACCACCTGCAGAACCACTCCTGTATTGGGGGTGTCTTGCTAATTGCCTATAATTTCCACCTGTTGTCTATTCCATTTGCACAACAGCATGTGAAATTGATTGTCAATCAGTGTTGCTTCCTAAGTGTATATTACAAGCTTTACTCTCCTTGAGTTCATACCAGACTCTATCAACAGTGAAAAGCATATCATTGTCTGCTCCAAAAGACAAATGAAGCACTCATGAAGCACTCTTTCCATATAGATCAGAAAAGTTTAAGTGATGTGATCATCAACACTCAATAAGTCAATAGTCTTTCTATTACAACATGGCAGCATGTGTTTAATGTGGAGGAGTCTGTTTAAATGAACTGCAAGGCTACATGCAATTATAAAGCTCTTGTTGTAATCATGCCGAATGCAAAAAACAACAAGAGGTCACTACCTCATAATTGCTTTTCCTAATTAAAAGAGAAAAAAATATTTGGAATTAGGAATGTAATGCATGGCTGAGCACTGCATAATGACTTCTGCCTTTTGCTGCCTTTGTCACTGGAGGTGTTATTAACAAGCAGAACGGCAAACATGGAGCAGGTTTGTTCAGTCAAAAAAAAAAAATCAGTGAATCTCTATGATTCGTTACGAACACTCGGCTCCTTGTAAGATGACGCTGAAATTAAGCAGTAGAGAAATCAGATGTAAATGTATTAATTTTCAAATAGCTAATTTCTTTAACTATTTACATATGGCTTAGCTTTTAGGCTGTCTTCAGATGCTGGAAGCTTTTTTAAATGGTAAAGTAAGAAGCACAGTCACTATGTTCAAGTGGAAACATGCAGATTGTCACAAGGATATAGGACATATGGAAGTACTTGTTTTTTATCTCAGGAAATGTTACTTGGCCAACACAAGAATCCGGTGCTTCAGATATATTCTGTAGTCTGCTGTAACGAAAAGTTCAAAGGTCATTTAAACAGCTCAACTCAATTTCTAAAGCACCCCTGTATGGTGTACTTATCAAGCAACTTCAGGTCATGTCTAACACTGACGACACAGAGGATCTAAAGAGATTATTGCACTTACCCCACCAACTTTTTCAAAATACGCCCAGTGGCTTCCAAAGTGGATGAGCTGCTCGTTGAAGAACCAGGTAAACTTGAGGTCCAGCGTGGGGTCATGAGCTACTTGGCAGGGCAGCACAATGCTCTCACCCACAGTCACGTCCAGATGACCGGCTGGACTGGTGATCACAGTTGGCTCTGTAAACACAGAGCACCAAGTTAGAAACGAGGCAGTGTTGATAGACTGGCTTTCCTCTTTCAGAGTAGATATACCTTTTCCATACTGTCCTTTCGTTATGTTCCCTGAACACTGGGAAATAATTGCAAAAACATGCCACACTCAAAAACAAATCCTGTCCTGACCAAACAAGATAAATTACTTTTCTGGCATTGAGCTTATATTGCATCTCTTTCTTTGAGTTTCATAAATCAGAGCATGGTCTTATATATCACTGAACAACGACAGAGAGGAAGTAAAATAAACAAACAAAAGGAAAAAGTCGACCATTACGGCAGGTCAGATCAGAGTCTATAATTTGGCTGTGTTTGTGCAGAGACAAAAGAGCCATCCTATTTCATCCTCAGCGTGGTGCGCATCAACATAATCTTTGGTCTGTCTCGGCTGGGTGTCTCATTCAATAGCGGTGCAGTGCAGAGAATATAGCACAGCCTGAGAGGCCCACACACCAGTCCATTGTGAATTATGCATGCATGTCATAAGCATCTAATGGACAGCCAAGCCAATGCAGCATGTCAGGGGGAGTAAAGGTCTATATTCAGCTCTGTCAAAACAAGCCAGCTTGTTTATCTTGCACCCTCTTAGGAGAACCAACTGGTCATGGCAGTGCATTTCAGGTAAGTCTTAGGAAAGTTTGGCACCAGATGCAAAATGAGAGGGGTAAAACTTTCTGCTTCCGCTTGCTAAGCTGTCACGCTCATTTCCTGTTATGACTAGAAGGAAAATCACAAATTGGCTCCCACATTCCCTACGGTGTGCTCCGTGCACGGCAGCTCCTATTCTGTAAACCAATGGAATGACAGTATATTTCAAACAGCCTTAAAGAGCTGTTTTTAATGTATAGATATATGCTGGATTTTAATGTTTCAATTTGAATTAGCATAGGAATTGCTGGGATGTGTTGTTATGCCTGATTGTCTGCATTCTGAGAAAATGAAACTTGAATAGCACGCCTGAGGTTCAGTTATGTCAAAATAACACATCCGGGATTAAGTGGTGGCTGACATCCACCTCTAGTGGAACCTTAAGAATGATTTGCATCTGGGAAGCCAGGTCAAATGCAATTAACTGCAATTATCTAGACAGGAGGATAGAAAAGAAAACTTACTTTAGGGCCAGTACAGTCCTTACAGTTTAACATTCACAATTTTAATTACGAACTAAACAAGTACTCTTAAACTATATGGAAAAAACAATTAGTTAATTCATCTTCAATTGACAACAATTTGGTCAGTCAATTTAATCAACTGAAATAATTTGGATATATAATAGATTAATCATTTACTTAGTCATTATCACCAAAGACATTTAGTTTTCCTGTTGTAGTATGTAATATTTCATAAAAACTTATTCCGCAAATTACTGTGCATGTATAGTTCATTGAATATGAACTTGAGCACAGTACTTGAATAAATATGTAATTTACATTCCAATTTTATAATTACACACACATACGTTATACAGTACACTGTATAACAGTTTCATTTGTACATGTAAAAAGGCTTCTGGGAGGGAAAAAAAAGAAAGCACGCCAATTTGCAATTCAAAAAATCTTGTGAATAGGAATCACCGAAAGGCATTTTAATAGAGTACTGTTGTTGACTCCGCTCTTTAGAAAGACCTAGAAAATTCACTGCACTGCAGAAGTGTGTGATTTAAAGGGATTGAAATCTCAAACGAAACCCAGCATGGCTATGAGCCACCGTGCAAAAGGATGAATTAAACATTGAGGTGCATGAATGCAATGAGCCTCATGTCTCGCTTCCTCTAGCCACTGCCAATCAGCTAATTGGTCTGTATATCTGTCAGGAAAGAAGAGGGAAGTCTTTATGGCAATTCTGTTTCACTGTTTGTTCATCAAGTGTGCGGCGAGGGTCAGTGTTGGTTAATTTTAGATGCAGGACTGGTCGCTGCATCTCACAGCTCTTGCGTAGACTGCCAGATCATTTTGTTTTGCGTTCCTCCAAAATACCAACAACCATAAATGATGTGTGAGTTTATTACAAGGGTTGGATGACAAAACCGGCAAGAAGCCTGATGTTCAAATGGATTACATTAGATTTTAACAAATAGCTACCGACCCCATTCCCAAAATACATGAAAAAAAGCAAAATGTTAATGTTTTGTACATGTTTGGTATTGATGTAATTGTACAAATTGGCACAATAGTGAAATTGTCTTAATTAAACATATTCATAATTTTGAATGTATTTATAGTATAGGAGCAGTTGTTGCCAAGGAAACAGCTAATGGTGATAAAAATAACAGTAAACAAGCAAAACCCAAATACAGTAAACCCACAAGGGCTGATGAAGCCAAGAAAATAATATCTTACCTTTAACCAAAAGGCTGCCAGCACTGCTCGCTACTCCAAACTGGTTTCTGGCTACACATGTGTAGAGTCCGGCATCCATTTTAGTAACGTTGGAAATCCGTAGGCTTCCATTATCCAACACAGTAACTCTGTGGGTTAAAAAAAGAGTGTGTATCACCATATTAGGCCTATTAGCAGTGCTTCAGCGTTGGGATGATAAACTGAAATACAGCTCTACTTGAAGCTTGCGTGGCTGTCATTTCCATATATATTTTAAGTGCATAAAAATCTATTCTAAATGAGCAGGTCCAGTGTCCTAAAGCATCTCAATTTTAGCCTGGAGTTTCTCTCAGTGAATTTTAATTGGCTCCCTGTGCTTTAGTCTTAGTAAGGAGAAGCTCAGTATGAAGAGTTACAGTTTGATGTTGCAGCACTGACTTTAAAAGAACAGTGCAAGATGGCTTTATGGGCGGAAAGTCTCATTTTGAGTTCAGGGTAGATATCAAATAACTATGTTATACATCTACTGTTTATGGATATTACAAGTATTATTTTGCTTGAACAGAAATAAATACGCAAAAATGTAATAGTAACATGATTTTCCATTGAACTTTCCTAAAAAACTTGCAGCCTAAAACAAGTCAATTAATCCCTATTTTTTAACCAGCACTGAGATCATGTAGTTCATAATATTGTTAGGTTCATACGTAGTGACATGCATTGACTGCTAAGAGTTCTGCAGCTGATCATTTCTAACCTTCTGAACTTTAATAAATCTAAGAGTAAAGTACAAACAACAACAAACCCAAGCAGTTCTTGGATTTAATCGAAAAAACAAACACATTCTACCTGCCTGGCTGTGTGGAAATACAGTAAAAGGAAGTTGAACCTCTATGACAAATTGCACCACCAAGCCAAAATGACAAAGATTCTCATTTCATCTGTTTGCTTCATCAGTCACGCCTCAAAGATTTTCTTTGACAGAGAATGTACCGCTGCTCCTTAACCAGTCAACAAGGTGCTTGAGTGACGTAACCAAATGCCAAATCTGAAAGATATGTCAGCAACAAGGCACTGCTTGAATACAGTGCATATGCTTCCAGTTAATCCGTTCATGTTGCTGTGACTTGCATGTTTAGATTTCATCTGACCGTTTTATCTCACAGCAATGATGAATTTTCATCCATCCGAGCTTAGTTTTTCTCATTTAACTCAAACAACCACAGCATTATGATTTGTGCTTTACTATAAAACTATAAACCATAACTACGTATTATGAACTCCTTTTTTCTGTTACTGGCAGAACATTAGGAGACAAATTTCCAAGATGAAAAATTAAACTTTAGATTAGCTGATGCGCCCTCAAGGAGCACTGAAAGTATTTGTGAGGGGCTGAGTCCTTAAAAGCATGTCAGTGTCAACAAGGCCTCGCATACAGTGTGTACAGAAATCATGTGCACAAAGAACTTACACTGAAATATGCATAATGGAAATCATTTTGACAAATATTTAGTGCATTTTGAGCAGAGTCAAGGATAGAAGATAAAAGATGAGAAACACTTAAGTGGGAAACTTGTTTGGTGAGATCCACACATGCCTGAGACAACCAAACACTTTATAAAAGTGAAATGAATGACGGGGTCACATATGATTGATGCACACAATAAAAAATAAGTGGTTTGATTAATTCTATTTACCATGAGTTCAGCTGGTTTAGAAAACACATTTTCATTGCTCTCTCTCATTTGATCTCTGTAATTACTGGAGGTAATCTATCAAACCCTTTAAAAGACAGCATGACTTCTGCTTACTTTCTGCATTATCCTTCTGTTTCCAAGTTTCCCTGTGCTTCTATCATGCTTTGAGGATACAATAATCGCTGTCTTTCCCTTAATTAAAGTGAAATAAATACGGTTTAAATGTGTTAGTCCAAGTAAAGAAGTGTCAGCAATAAGCTGTAATTTTGTATAATTTTGTATTTCCTCTGTTAATTTGACTAATTACAGCTGATGTAGGTGTAAGTGGGTTGTGATCTACAGAAGAAGCGTCCTAATAATTAAAAAAAATTGTTCCGGTCTTATTGTCATTATACATTACAGGGTCGCACATTGAAATGCAGTTGCAGCCCCCTCGACGCTACATACAGATATTCAAATATTGAAATTAGAATAGAATGAAACAATTTAGTAGGCAAAAAACAGAAGTAAATCATAGGTAGCACTAAAGGAAGAAATAAAAATGAAACTAAATTATATTAATTTATAAGGAAGATGTTATCTATTCGTTAAAAAGCCTTTATGGGGAGTCAGTAAAGGATCAGTCACCCTCACTGATCATCACTGAATATCTGTTGTCTCCAGAGAATAAAAATAATAATAGAGGCAGGACATGTTAACTGCTACAGAGCCCATACTTCAGTTGTTCACACTGAAGGCAAGAATGTGCCTTGCTGATACTGAGAACACAGTCTCCACCAGCTCTGATCCCCCTAGTGGATGGAGATCCCCCAATGGGATCAATAAAATATCACACTGTTAAAAATGGATTCCCTCGAGCTAACAAGACACTGCTTGTTGGGCTAATAATTCATTTGGCCTGGTGTTATCAAAGTTATTGAAAACAAGCAATGGCTATTAATATTTCAGGATGTGAAACAGTTGTTAGACTTACATTCTGATCCACGTTCACCTGACAAAAGGGGGATATTCACGATCATTGGGATTTCTGTCTTAAAGAGTAATTTGTCAAAGAAAGAGAAACGATACCACTGGGTAAACATCGCTTGTGGGAGAAATGTGTTATTGACATTTTTGATGGATGCAAAGTGCAAAATGCCATAGCTTCACCTCTTTCACGCAGTCGAGCTACAGAAGAAAATCTATCCGCAGTTAATCGTCAGTCACAAATGTCACACCAATGTGGTCAAATTATATTCCACCAATTTTTGATACTGACTTTCAACCGTGGTCGTGGAGCAATTTCCTGACCACGTTTGAATCCCTGGAAATTAATTACCCCGATGATAAATGCCTTGCCCTGTGAATCCTCACGAGAAGCTCCCATCTTATCTTCTAAACTGCACAGCGGTGCAATGGGGTTGAGCCGGTGTTTCAAATGTAACTTGTTTAAAAGAAGAGCTTGAACACTCATTTCTAAAAGATCCCTTGAAGGCAGCCTGGACCTCCCAAAAAGATAAAGACATGACCTGTATCGCCATAAAAGGCTGGAAGAATTAAAACACATTAGCCTCTTCTACATTGCCCATTCCCAGTGGAGCCGGGGGTAAATTCACCTAACTGAACTGAGGGCTTCCTTTGTAATGGACTATAACAAAGAGTTATGGATATGAGATGTCACA
>NW_024040707.1:20605942-20667956 GCF_014851395.1 Micropterus salmoides | reverse complement strand
AGTTTTTGAAGAAGGTGGTTCAGTCATGTTAGGTGTGGTGTAAGATATGGGTGTGTGTGTACCTTATCGTTCCTGCTAGCAGAGGGTTAAAAGCGTATAGCCAGTCGTTCATGTCTTTCTCGTTGTTGGCCTGCAGGAGGATTCCTCGATGTTTTGTGCACACAGCAAACGTGTGGGGAGTCTGAAAGGAAAAAACATCAAATATTGGTCAAACTGCACGTCTTTCAGGTTTTCTATCAGATAAAATGCACATGCAAGCTTTCAGGTTGTTAAAGGAGAACAGACAGTTTTTGCAAGTTGTTTGAATGTTGCACATTTTGCTAATTTGTGATAAATCTGGTGCAGTGTTTTCTTCTAATGAGGGATACACAGGTATTTACCTCGTGAATGTTCAGTTATTCAGCTGATGGCAGAGGCTGCAGATCAGATGTTGAGACGCAGGAATAACTCTTACCTTGAGCATGGCTTGCTGGTCTTCACTGTATTCCACCTGCGCTGTGGAGAGGTTGAGGACACCCCGCTCCACCGGGTCCTTGTCGCTGTTGTAGATGAAGACGTAGGGCCGGCGCACAACAACAAAGTGCTTCACCCACGAGTTGGAGCGCGGCTCCATGAAGCTTAAGAAACCTTTCTTGGACACTACAGATCTGAAAAGGAGCCAAAAAAAGAATGACCTAATTAGTTAAATTATTTAGTTTTGAGGAAGTGCTTGTTTTCTGCTTCCAGGTGAATGCACCCAGGTTCAGCAGTGCAAATCGATTCACATCATTTCGGCTTGGATTAGAAAACAGGATTATCTATTTTTGTTTGGGCTGTGAGATGCATCTCATATTGACTTTTAGAAATTGCATCACTGCGCATAAAAGTGAAAGGAAAAGAAAAGCCTAAAAGACTAAAATAATAGCAAAAGAGCGAACATGTCGGCACACACCCCGGCCTCATTTCTTCAATATCAGGCACCAAGTTGAGGAACTCGTTCTTTCCAGCCCGTGCAAGGTAGGAAGTCTCCAGAGTGGGAACCATCGGGAAGTTTTCATAATCCGAGCAGGAAGGACTGGAGGCACGGGAGCTGTTCTCTGGGGTCCTTAGGGACACAGTACTCAAAGTTAGCATCCTGGGGATAGCCCCCAATAAATTACATCTCCAAAAATGAATTGTGCTTCCAGTATATTTTATACAGGCACTAGATATGTAGACAAATTATGAATTAAAGAGGAGTTTTACTTCTGGTCCATTGAACCACAGCGGGAGTCAGACAGAGAAGGGCAGGTGGAGGAGGGGGTAAGGGTGGCGCTGCTGAAGCTGGTCACCGACGGGTCCCGACCGATTGGTGAGATGTCAGACAGCTGAAGAAAACGAGCAAGAAATATTTGTTAAAACACACTGTTTTATGTTTCCAAGGCAAACACTGCAAAAGGAAAAATACATTTTTTTATTATTATTAAGAAATGTTAAATTAACTCACTTGTCTATTTGCTACATCTCTACAGACAATGAGCAGTGAGATGCAGCTAAACCAGACACTGTACACGTATAAACTACTTTCAAAACTATTGTAAGAATATCTGGAATTCAGTAGAATTTAGTGAGACATCACACTGTAGTCACGTTAGTTTAGTTAGTTATTTTAATTTCTTTTTATCATAACTCACCTTGCAGTCACTGATACTGTTGACCACTTGGTTATATTCACTGTTGTAGGTGTGTGTCAGGAGGCGCAGGCACTACAAGAGAACAAAGATGAGACTGAGCTGTTCTGCCGAGGAGAAAAAGGAAGCTGTTGAACTGTTAATATCCCATAATGCTGAATTTGCTTTCACCTTAGTAGCCAGCTCCTTCTCCCGATCCACCAGGCTCTCGATGTCGGTGGAGTCGTAGCCGCTGCTCTCGCTGGGCGTGATGGCGCTTTCAAAGGTGGTGCTGGAGATCTGCGAGGAGATGGAGGTGGAGGTGGACAGGGTGCCTGAGCTCATGCTGGGCGACAGCGACTCGCTCAGGGACTTGGTGGTGGGAGCTGTTCCCACTGGTGCCGCCTCTCCAAGCTTCTCCCTCAGCAGGAGCAGGTGGCGGGTCTTCTCCACCTGGACGAATGACAGGGGGAGAGAGTTAGGTGCACATTTCCATCATAAAAGAAACTTTTTAAAAGGAAAGAAGGTATTTTTCTGTCAGTGGTTGGACAGCGACATAGTAGGGAGACAAAAGAAAGCATTGGCAGGTTCATAAAATTTTGGGGGTGAATGTGATTTTTAAGGACCCACCTCATGCAGCTGTTCCATTTTCTCCAGCTCCCATTGGTGCTCCAGGATGAGACTGTCTCCTCTGGGCCTCCAGCCGGCCAAGTTCTCTTCTCCACGCACATAAGCCACTGATGTGTCCAGGACCTTCCTCCTCCTCCGCTGCATCCCTGCTCAGGGCGAAAGCACTCATTAGGGTGAAGCTCTCAGAGGAATCACGATAAAACTGGCAGAGTTTGAGTCTGCTCACCTGGGCTTCCAGTGTCAGACATCTTGCACAAGCTCAGCTCGTAGATGCCGGTGACTCGATTGCTGTAATGAAGAAAGGGATATTGTTTTAAGTAAACTGTATGGATTATAACATGATCCAAATAGAAATGGACATCAGTCTGAAGTCTTACCAGTCAGGGGTTTTGGAGTATCCACTCCCAAAGAGGTTCCTGAGGGAACGGGGAGGGGAGATCTTTGCGTCTCTGGAGTAGAAGACCATGCAGATGTCTTTGGTAATAATGGCCGGCTGAATGCAGTGGTCCAGCTGTGAAGAGAAGAGCTGTGTTGACATCCAGAGTCTCAACATATAGAGCTCAACGCCAAAAAAAAGGTACAACACAGAAGAGCAATGACTGACCTCCAGATAAGCAGACAGGGTCATGTAGATCTTCTCTCCATATGGAGTGACTCTGTTTAGCAGGAGGGAGTTGTGCAGGGAGCTGTCCCACACGGCCTCGAAGCGGTAGAAAGTCCTGAAGAGGAAAACCAAAATTTCTTCAGCTATAAAATTTTTTTACAGAGACATCAGCTTTCTTAGTATTATCTACTATAAGGTCCTAGTCTGTGCTTTGTGCAGGATCTGTGTGGATACAGAGGAAGAGCCCAGTTTTGTAACATAGAGAGTGAGATGCTGTTCTGTAATTGACAACGTGAGTACAACTCTGACAGATTGGGCGGTGAACACCGTGCAGCAATTGAAGTGGCCCTCACACTTATCCCTAGACAAGCTGTGAGAAAGCACACTGAGGTGGTAGAGCTTGACAATAGACACAACGTGATCAGGAGCCACAATAGATAACAGGAGTGTCAGGAATGTGCCGAGTGCAGCGAGCTGTGTGTGTCAGTTGACACAAACCCAAATGGTGGCAAGTAGAATATCAGGTTTATATGTTCTGCATGTCAGGTTTAACCTATCATACACATAATGTACCTGACAGCATCAATGCAAAGACTATCAGACTACTTTACAGAGATATATATATATATATATATATATATATATATAACAGGTCGTCTGTTTGTGAGGCTCTTTCAGGGGTCACACTGTTCCTGTCTGTGGCAGCAGGGGGCACTCTTGCCCACAGACTGAGAGGCAGAACTGCCTTGTTGGTGCCTCATTGGCTTTGGTTGTAATGAAATACAGTGAATAACAGCTGAGAACATTCATTTGCAATCTGGGTGCCACAGAACATCAACATACCATGACACAAACTAATACAAAAAAGGGGTTTCATTTGCATCTAAGATTGCCTTTACTTGTCCATAAACCATCTGAAATAGGATTTGTTTCTTCAGACACTGAATGTTGGCGGAAATAAAGGCAGACCTAATGCAACATGCTAACTAAAGCACAAACTTATTTCTATGAATCTATAAAACTAAAGAGAAGCATAAAGGTCTTTCACTGAAGGAGCCTTATGTTCTCTGGTCACTGGTACCTATCAATATCCTTATCAATAGAAAGCCTGAGCACAATCAAGAGTCCAGCCGCAGCAGGAGGAAAAAGAGAGTGCACAGAAAAAAAAGAGAGAAGCACAGAGAGTCAGGCAACAGAGACAATGGAGCAAACTAATGAGAAAATTAACAGCAGTGGAAATGGAAATGGTCGTGCAATGATTTCACTTTGCCTTTGGCAAATATAAAGACATGGACACATCCACAGATATTGCCTGATACCGTTTCTGACCTCCAGCTGCTTTTAAGAAACAAATCAGCTACAATATGTGGCAACAATTAAAAAGACAAAAAAACTGTGATGACATTTGCTGTATTAAAAAAAAACATGTTTCAAGGAAGGCTTGGACTAAAAATTGAACAGAATAAAAGCAGAATGTCATCAAATAAGTGCATTTACATCTTGAAATTAGGGTTGTTCTGATTGGCGGTTGGATCGCTATCGACAATTGAAGGGATGATCAGCGTTTGGTTTTTCATGGGTCGATATTAAGGCGATTTTAACTCACTATCAGAACTAAGATGACCTTCCCCTTCAATGATTTATTTGTAGCAAAACCACACACCACAATATCAACGCTGACCGCCACATAATATATACTATTTAACAGGAGTAAAATTATAATTCAGCTGCCCGCAGTGCATAGATTCGATCAGCACCTCCGCTTGCTCGCTCCCTCTCTCTCTCTCACAAACGGAATATTTATAGAAAAACTAATGTATTCAAGTTAACTCTAAGAAGTTAGTCTGTCTGTTTTCTTAACACAACGCTGTCAATGTCGGAGACCCACCTTCGAATAAGTTATAAGCAAGCATGTAAGGAGCCTAGCTAATAAGTATAGCTATCTTAACGTTAGAATGCATTTCTTGGTGGTTTCTCTTAAAGCTAATAAGCCTGTTTCTTCCATGCTGGCATTTCACTAACATGTCGCATTGTAACACCGCCCCCTGCCGATCAGATCGTCAATCGGTGATCTTTAGCAGCCATGATCAGACGTTATGAAAATATAGAAGATCGCCCAATCCTACTTGAAATGTTGTGTCTACTGAATATATCCTGTGTATTAAGCACACGTGGATTCAAGATAGGCAAAGTCTCGAAGTATGTGTGCATTTCAGCTACCTGTTTGAGTTGTGGGATGACTTGATATTCTTGGCAGAAATGATGTTGAGGGACAGGACAGCATCTGCAGCGCTATCGTCCACTTCAGCCTTGTTCCTGATACGACCTGGTGGGACACAGAGCAGCACAACACGTCAACATCTTGTTGTCGAAAGGGATCTTTTAGCTGGAATATAAATGCCTAATATAGGAACAGTCGTTAATCTCACAGTGTCCAGCAGAGAGACTTCCAACTTATTTTCATTGTCGATTATTTTTCCGAATTAACCGATAAATTTGGTCTATAAAATGTGAGAAAACAGTGATAAATGTCAATCAGTGTTTCCCAAAGTCCAAGATGACATACTCATATTCCTTGTTTTGTCCACAACCCAAATATTTTCCGTGATTATCTGACATAGAAGAGTAAAATTACTCAAAACAATGATTCCATTATCAAAATACTTGGCGATTAATTTAATAGCTGACAACTAATCGATTAATCGCTGAAGCTCTACTCCAAACACATGCCTGTTTACTTTTGAGCCTCTCTAGATAAGAATGTCAGCAGCTCAAAGTCTAACTTGTGAAATGTAATTATTTCACCCATCAGCTACAGCTACAGTTTAAACTGCTTATAGAGAGAGGCAGAGTCGAAGCAGACACAATTCCCCAGACTGCATTTATTACTTAAATAATATTTTCAGTGCTGCCTCCCAAACTAAGCTTCCTTTGAGATAAAAAAAGGTGTTTTATCATATCGCCCCCTGATGGTGCTGTGTGAACGAGGAAGGAAACATGTAGCATCACCCGCTTCTCTCTAACTATAGTAATCCCTGAGGTAAGACTGCTCACCCACGACCAGCTCGCGCACGTCCTTCCAGTGGAGTTCGCTGCCCTTCTCATGAATGAGAGTCACTGTGATTCTCCGCTGGATCCCCTGCAGCACAGACGACAGGAGCTTAGGGTCAGAGTAGACACGGCTTGGACAAAATTAAGCTTCGAAATGTTTCTTATAAGAAGAAACAATATTTAATGGTTCGCTAGAAAGAAAAATATGACTTTGCCTTTAACATGGTCAAGTCTGATTTTGTATGCAATGCAGTCCACCTTATAAAATGAACATTTAGTAGGAATTGAGTAGATCTCCTGTACCTGGTGCAGTAGGTAGGTGCCATGGCAGGGCAGTCCTCCGCTGTGATCCACTACAGCTGGGATGTACCTGTGGAGGGAAGGAGGTCACACTCTGCCTGAACACTTCAAACTACACATGTTTGCTTTAGGAGTAGTTCACAAATTGTATTATAAAATAAGACATGGACTATTCTGGCTCAAAGACAAAGTTGAAACATGCTGAAACCGTTTCAAGTTTGAAAGTATTGCTTTCTTTTTAGTATTGGTACGAGCACTTTGAAGTAAATCTGACATCCCACATTGTGTGTCTTTTTAAAATGACAAAAAGAACATTTGCTGCTGTACGTGAATACATGATGAATGTGTAGACACTCACTCTCCGGTGGGCTCCAGCTCGCTGATCTCAAACCAGACCAGCAGGTCGTACTTGCTGACGCACTGACCCAGGTTGGACTTAGTGATGGTGTTCAACTTGGTGGCTGGAACTGACACACACACACACACACACACACACACACACGATATTAAAAAATGTAATTTGCCTCAATTTCAGGGGATGAAAATATGGGATAGATATTAACTATATAAATTGGATTAAGAAATGGAAGCTGGAAATGTGAACACACTGCTGACCCTGGATACTGAGCCATTAACCCACGCATACTGTAATACCAACATTTAAAGGATGTGTTAATATCAAGTCATCAAGTTTACTGAAATAAGATGTGACACAGAAAACTTCAAATCCTATTTAAACCCAACAGTTGCACCTACAGAAATGCTATGAGGAGCTAAATGACAGATTATACCACCACTGACAGCACCCTGCTGTCGGACACATCAGGATTATGTTCCTGTTGAAACAGGATAATATCACAGCTACGCTCATTTGTGTTCAATATGGTTGAAATTAACTTTATTCCACATGAAAACTGCCATAACTTGAATGCAGCTGAACCTATAAAGGCTTGACCCCCTGGATTTTGATTTATGCTGTAAATGCTTTGTCAGTGATCATCTATGATTATGATAAATACTCATTTCATTATTTGGCGATTCAGCATATGCAGCAGATTTACCTGAAGGTGTCAGCTCAGGTCAGTTTGTAAGTGGCGGGGGGAGGGCTGGACTTAGCTGACTGGACCTACATAGACCTGCAGCGGGGTGTAGCACACATAACCACTGCAGAGCTTTATCCTGCTAATGCCTGCAGTCACACAGCACCACATGAGCAAAGCACTAGCCTAATCACTACAACACAGGTGCATCTAATGCCTGGCCTGTTCGCAACTACAGTTTCCGCTGTACCAACCATGGTGCCTGGGCACAATTAGCACAGGGTCACTGTGCACTGGGAGGAACGGGAAGTGAGAGAGCTGGTCAGCCTCATCCTCCAGACTGGCCACGGCAGAGGAGGCCAGGGCGTTGGCGTGCTCGGACAGCGTGTCAAGCACTTTGCCGTTCACATAGCCAGTCATCAGGTAGCGGATCAACTCTATCTTACGCGTATGGTCTTGGGTTTCAGTGTATGATGATGTACGAATAGTGAGAAGAGGGAGGACAGAGTTGGGTAAGAGGATTATGGATGGTGGGAGAATGATTTAATAAGAGACAAAAAAAAAATCCAAAAGGAAGCCAGAAATGAAAGAACAGTGGAAGAAATATGAGGCATGCTAGTAACAAACAAGAAATCTGCTGCAATGAGGGTGACAGGTGAATTAACATATTGATGTTACAGTGAGTGGTGCGATGCCATTAATATCCTTACCTGGTTTAGACAGAGGCATGGGGATAGGATAATATTTCCTTGAAGGTGTTGGAGGACTGTAAAAATAAACATGCAATTAAAAAATACAGAAGCCAGTTGGAAAATAAATAAATTAAATATGAATTATTTTCTAACCTGTTTGAAAACCATTGTTTAAAGAAATGCACCATCTCCACTTCTTTTTTTTACCCTACCCACCTGATCAGGTCCTGGCCATGAAGATGCAGCGGGTGCTGCTGGTAGTGGCCGAACACTTCAAACACGATGGGCTTGCTCTTGATGTACTCAATGAAGGACTCTGTGACCTCAACTGAAATCTGCTCAAGTGAACAGTGGAGAAAAAAAGGGGTGTTGCCAAAATTAATTAACATGAAGTTGTTGAAGTACAGCTTGTGTGTGTGTGCAAGTGTGAGCATGTGCACTCACGTTCTGGACGTGGTAAAAGCCCAGAGGAGCTCCTTTGCCAGCGTTCTTCAGAGGCTCTGTGGAAAAAGCCTCGTCATGGCGATGCAGAAAACTAAGGAAAGAAAGACAAATGAGTATCAGGGGGTCACAATTATTCGGAAACAAGAGGAGTGTGTTCAAAATCTGCATCTTCTCTTATGGTACAAAAGATGAACAACTGTCATCAACTTTAAGAATTCAGGTTGTTGTTTTTTTTCTCTATTGGCAATGTGAATGTTTTTTTCTTTAAAAGATAAGTTGTATCTATTGTCTTACTGATTTGATTAGTAAACTCAATTCTAATGTCTTTCAAACCTACAGTCACAAAATGCCATCTACGTTTCTATTGTCGTACTAATAGTATTGATAGGGCTGGGCGATATGGCCAAAAAAGTTTAAAGGCTGATTTTTGCTCCTGAGTGAAAGTTGAAGAAACCAGATGGTTAATTGTGGTTTTAAAGCTTTTCTTTATGTTCAGAACATGACAAACACATTCAAAACAATTATGATAAAATCTTTTTTCAACAGCTATGCATGAGTAAAATCTTTTTTCATTCCCTTTTCCACAACAAAATAAATATCTTAATTGAAAGATTAAGTGCTAATTCGCTCGTGATTAAAATGAATTACATCAAACATTTATTGAACATTTGTTATATTGTTAGAGGAAAATTATAGTGCAATATTTATAATTATTGTTTTATTACCCAGCTCTAACTATTGTTATATTGGTTTCTCTCTTAGTAAAGCTCTTTTATGAGCATTAATTAAATTAACTGAATAATTATTACGACATTTACAACATTACTTGTCTCTCAACAGTAAGATGGGACACGCTGTCATTTTGAGGAGTGTGGACTCACTTGAATTGGCAAAAGATATCCGCGTACTCGGGTGGGACGCCGCTGGCCTGGAGCACAGTGACACGGAAAGTAAAGATGCTGCCAACCTCCAGCTGGCCTGCCAGATCGTCACCAAGACTCAGCTTGGTCTCTGCGATGTTACCCAGCTTGAGGTCTGAAGAAAGCCACAGGGGGGAGGTTAGGAGGACTTGAGCTGTGATTTTATTGAAAATGACCTGCAACTGCACCTGTGCTTTGGATCTCCCTATGAAGTCTAAGCTCTGCACAATACGATCACACTGGTTTCTACACAATATCAGCCTTGTGATTTGTTCACTCATCAAACAGCCTTTAGTACCTTTACAGAATAAATAAACCGTCTCATTTCCATAACTATACATTTAAAGTCCCCCTTCACATTCAACAGGACCATCTGCCAAGTGTGTTTCCCATTGGGTTGAAAGGTCGAACTTTACGAGTGGAGAGGTGAAGGTCTGGTGGCCATACCCATGTCATTGATTCTGTTGAGCTCCTCTGAGGGTGTGATGACCTCTGAACTCTGACCCTGACCCTCCACAATGCGCAGCTCTTCCAGGGACAAGCCGGAGCGGGTCATAACCGTGGAGGGAAAGTCATTCTGATTGGACAAAAAGGAGACAGATGCAAGAGAGGAGGGAGATTAGCATAAAGATGGAGACAAAAAGGAATAAACAAACTAAACTAAAAGTATAAAACTGTAAACAACAAAGCACAACTTCTACAACTGCTTTCATGTTTTAACCCAAATATTATACACCCACGCTCTCAGGGGCAGGAAAAAAACGTGTCTTGAAGTTGGAAACTACTTTCATCTGACGCAGGGCTTACCTTTTTGAAGTACTCATCATCAAAGGAGATCTTGGCGGTTCCTGACTGTCTTACTCCTGACCCGTAGTCTGGGGCCTCCTCATCAGCTACAAAGAGACAAACCATCCTCTTATCAGGATTTATCACAGACGCAGCTGCCTTAAACTGTCAAAGGACATCAAAAGGAATACACCGTATCTAAGGGAATTTTCTCTTTGCCACCAGATCGGTGGCTTGGAAGGTTCTTCAAAATGTTTTCACGCTGATATGAAAATAGACGTTAGACCCATACTTTATCTAGTTATTACCTAAATATATTTTGGTATCTACATATCAAAAAGATTGTGACACATATAAGAGTAGACTGCACTGTTTGGGTAACTCATGGGTTCATTGTTGGACCGCTGTTCTATACCTCTGCTTGGTATCTATATCAATCATCTGTGCTAATGTCCAGATACAAATGAATGCAGATCACACTGTCATACATGTTCACTGTAAATTAACACAAAGCAAGTCGTTTTATAACTCACAAGGGTTACAGAGAAAATAGCTGACAGATTATTTCATGTTGGTCTTTAATGTACCCAAATATGTTTTTCTTAACACCCCTGATATAGAAAACTTAGTTAAAGGAGAAAAGGTAGAAGACTCCCCCATACAGATGCCGCAAAAGCAGTGAAATTTTATTTGGATCACCTTTCAACTTAAAAAAAAAGGAAGATATGAACACAAACTGCAAGTGTTGGGCATATCCGATCCATATAACGTTACAGCATCCGCTGCCGCATTTCTATCGTTAAAAACCACCAGGTCCCTGGCTGAGTCCCCTGGGCAAATCAAATATAGTTTAATACATTTCAAATGTATTTAAAATTACTTAGGTGCAGCAATGATGTATATGCACTTTATTATATTATCACATATGTCATCTTGTGCCACCTCCTGGTCACAGGCCTGTACAACAACAACACAACCACTGTAAACTGTTTAAAGCACTCTTAAAACACTGGACAAAAAAGCAAACTCATTCCACTACTGTAAGATTATTAATAAATACAACTTATGGAGGCTTTTTTAATTTGTTGTTTATCACCAGTTTACTTTATAAAGATACTGCATGTTTTAGCTCCCTCTGTCCTTTAAACAATTTATTCCAACAGCTCCAGGTATTATATACAACATTGCTTGACAAAATTTGCTCAAACTGCTTTTTCAATTACATAAAAAAACAGTGGAATGCTATCCCTACAAATATTAGACAGTGTATTAGTTTGAAACTAATGTTGAAAAAAAGGCTGAAAGTCATGTTGTCACTAAGGCCTGATAATGCCTCTCTGAATGTATACGCACCACTCTGTCCTACATGTGTAATGTGGAAGGAAAAACAATATTACATTGTATACATGACCAGGTACAAGTGATGGAAATTAGCATTGGGCTATATCTGGTGCCCTACATTTATTGTACAGTCTTTAATTTTAAATAAACCAATAAATGAACACGGCACAAAATCATGGACTTGATACAGAGTAACCGCTCCATTACGCATAACAATAAATACTTCTCTGAAAGGATGACAAATAATTAAGAAATAACTAAGTCTGCTTCACAAGGATAATATCCCACAAATGAGTAACCTGTGCATGAAGATCCTAACAGTGTTGCTCATCAGAGATTCTCATTAATTACTCACCAGCTATAGCCTGAACCCCCACACGCAGGAAACCACGCACTTCGCCCTTCTCTGTTACTATGGCAACACGGTGCACCAGCGGTACAGGGTACAGCAGGTTGCTCAGGTACACGAAAGCTCTGAGAGTAAAAAAAAGAAAAAAAAGAGGAGAGAGACGTGAAAACCAAATTCTGGTGCAGAGTGTGGAATGACTGCTGCAGTCGTGAGATCCAGTGTGTTTTTTTTGTTATCTAACTGCCATGTCATCTGTCGCATTTAATGAAGCCCACTGAAAGCAAATTACTTAATCCACAAAAATATCTGAGCTGTGACAGAGATAATTTTCTGGTAGCTCTACATTATCTACAGACGGACAAATATGTCTTTCCAATGATTTGAACATCTTATAATGTGCACAAACATTTCCAGCGTTTAGCATATATTAATAACTACAATAACATACAGAAACATATTAGTGACAGTTATGTTAAAGAACAGGCAATACAAAAAAGGAGAGATTTCAAATAAGATCATACATGCTCCAGGGCACTGAAACCAGCAGCAGTTTAAACCATCCAATTTATTTTTAAACTGTGAGACAGGGTGATGACAGATCGCCTGGGATGCGGCAGTAAAGTCTATAAAAGACTGGGTTTATTGTGTCGTATTAGTCTCTCACTCACACACATTCGCTGACATTTTGTTTTGTGGGACTTGATTTGTTTTGCCGCAACCCTGGTGACCTGCTCTTTATCTGTTGCCCTTCTCGCCTTCCCCCCTTCCCCTCCCAGCTCTTGCTGGGAGACTCAAGGCCAAGGCGGAGGGGAGGTATCAATCTGTAAAATCTCTGAAGTCATAGTGACGAAGATAGCCAAGCTACGGCTGTTGCAGCGTCTGGCTGGCTTGACGCCTGCATTGATCTGTCGTCTTATTATGACATTGACATTGACGCTGTTTATTACAAAGCTATGCTGTTTACAGAGCTGAGGCTACAGCCTCGGTACAACGTGTGCTGTGATTTCCAGTGCTGCTGCAGCATACCGTCTCATCTTGACAATGAATTAAAACAATATACAGATAAGCATGATTATGTGGCTGTCAACTACCAGTTGAGTTAATTACCTATAATACATTCCAAGAGCAATGTTAAAACGAACAAGGTTTTAAAAACAAATGCCTCGTGTACTGTAATAAATAAACAAACAAACAAAAATAATCAAACAAGTTATAAAAAAAAAAAGAAAGACAGCTAATAAACTTAGTCACAGCAAATACATGTACGTCACACGCAGATGAGAGTTAATACAGTCAGCTCTGTGATGGTAGCGGGGGATGAGGCATCACGCTGGGAGCATGTGGAGAGAAAAGGATGGTGGCTTTTCAATTTTTGGGAACGGAGTCTAAATTAAAAGTAACCCATACAAAGCAGGCCTGTGAGCACAGAAGTATGACTAATCACGTTAAATTCAAAACTGGCCCAATTTATCTCTGCAAAGCTACTATAAATACATGATCTGATTCTGAAATTATTCTTTCACCAAGGAGGGCTTAACTCATAATTGATAAGTGATATGCTTACGGTACTTGCTCACTTTTTATTTTTTTAAAGATTCGGATTTGCCAGCTGACATAATAAAAACATACAATTATATCTTGTATCTTATATACTTCTTTTTTACCATCTCTCTATTGAACACTGTTGTCGGGTGCAACATCAGTCTGTCCATCATCTGTTTCAACATATTTGCGTGATGTTTTTTTAAAAAGGTGGTGTTTTCTCACCTGCACTCAATCTTTATTTCTTTCCCCGCCTTTGCTCAACATCTGTGTAATTAAAAATCAACACTAAAGCCAGCACCCGCCCAAACTCATGTCCCAGCCTGTGTGTGGAGGACGTGGGAATGCCAGTGCCAGTCACCAACCTTCCCACCAGGATGAACCAGGGGGAGCGGTCGTAGAAGGGGTCCTGGCCGTCGCTGAAGATGTCCGAGCCCTCCTCAGTGCCGGCATCTGAGCTGGTGTCGTCCACGAACGCCTCGTCGTCAATCAAGTCAGACATCTCGCTCTGGCGCTCGTCCGCCAACTCGGTGATCTCGGAGTCAGTCGTGGAGAAGGTAGGCGAGGGCGTGCGGTCGGCCAGGTGCTCGTTAACACAACCGTGGAAGATGGGGGAGCTGGGTTTGGGGGGGGGAGGGGGGGGGTTGGTAGTTTGGAAACCGTGGCAAGAACCAAGGAAAGGTAACAATGGAGCAATAGTTGAGTTAAACAGGCTGCTTCATTAAGTATGCTTAGAAGTGATTTCATTTTGGTATTGTTTTCTCACAAAGAGTATGTTTTTTGATATTTTCATATAACTAGTGACATAGAACCATCTGTAACCATGTGTAAAGAAGGCTCATGGTTATTTTTCCTCTACATAATGATAATGTGACTATTAGCTAAACCAAATCAATTAAGAAAATAATGTTTTCTATTACCACTACTTTGAAGCTATTGCAAATACAACAGATGGATTAATTTCATAAAGAGACGGTATTACGAGAAGCTTCAAGGTGTCACAGCAGTTTATGGAAACATGACTATTTTATACCAAAATGAAATGCCACTTTAAAAGGATTAACGTATAAGTCTCCTAATGTATGCTGGCTGAAAGAGGATAACATACAAAATGCCACACATTTGCACTTCATCCACAATGTTGTTCACAAGCTTTTGTATGAACTGAAAGGGATATCAACGTGAGAATGGCAACAAACAGCACAAAATGATACAACGGGTAAATAAAAATTACATCATTCATGATGGAAAAGAAAACACAAATGTCAAAAAAAAATGTGATGTCAAAAAAATAAAAAATAAAAAATCCACAAAGGAATACTGACAAATGACATGAAACCAAAAGTACCAAATACAACCACAAATGTAACATCAAATTATAAACAACAAAACAAAATACATTAAAAAGACTTATGATGAGCAACAAAATAACACCAGACATACACGATAAAGCATGATGCCAAAACATGTGATATCACTGACACATGTGACTCTAATGACAGAAGATGAATCTGTGTGACACAATGTGAGCGTGGAAATGAAAAATGGAATGGAAGTAAATACACAGACCCATTTTAAATAAATGGATCACAAAAGCCGAATTAGTGAGCCACAAAAACAAAATCTGTTATATACAACTCACACAAACAACACCAGGCACAAGAAACAGCATTCAAACAGTCAGCTACAGTAACACATGCAGTACTGTGTGTATGTATGGTTTCTGTAGCTGCGTTACGTACCTCCCCACAAGTTTAAACCAGTGGAAGCGGTCATAGAAGGGGTCATTTCCTGTCAGAGTGCCCTCGCCGTCCTCCTGATGCGTGGAGGCCATTTCTCCAGCACGGTCATACATCTCTCTCATCTGGTCCAGCCTCTGCCTGCAAATGACAACAGAGTGCACTTAACATTAATGAGAAGCAGAAAGAGTATCTACAGCTCACTTAATGGCTGGAGGGAAGTGATGCTGCGAGATGTACAGATAATTCATTGTATTTTTCATCTTTTTTCTGGTACCGAAGGCATGAGAAATGATTTGGTAACAGGCTGATGGAGGAAAGAGAGATCTGAACATTTGAGCAAAAGCAGCCTGTAGTGATTGATGATTTCTAACACAGAATGTGCATAATGGATGATATGTTGCATGGCTAGGTATTTAAATTTTAAAACATATCTAACTCAACTAAAGCATGTTATGGGCATTACTTGAGTTTATCAAGGGACCAATAGTGTGTGGCTCCATTCTTCAGGTCCTGAACCTCTACGGCCACCACGGTGCGGGGGAAAGGCCTGGAGTCACGCTCTTTCTCTGGCTCAGGCGACAGGAGCTCAGGGGGCACCGGAGAATACAGAGTGTCTGTAAGTAAGACAAACTGGAACTGGACCTGAAGAATGGGAGAAGAGGTTGGAAGGGGGAAGTATGAAAGGAGAGTTTAAAAATCATCAAGTCAAGACAAAAACATCAACAAAAACAAGCATGAGAATCCATTCTGCCTTGAAGATTTTATTGTTTAGGGTTAACTTAAGAGACATGCAGGGCTCACTGTCTTGTACTGTACAAAACTATCATGTACACTGTTGTGTGGTTTTATTTTACTGTAGATATACAAAGGTTGATATACCAAGGTTGAAAGGTCAAACAAATCCATCCATTTTGTGGCCTTTTCTCTACCCAGCATCCTCTGGGGGCAAAATGCTCAACCAATTAACAGCATTGGACATAAATTACAGACAGAACCCCAAAGATAAATTAAAATGTCCTCTTGACAGACGAACCGTCTCCAGTATCAATCATGTGGCGCCTAGAACTGGTCAAGAGTATAAATCACACCGATCTCCTGACGGGGAAGGTGGACTACAGCAGAACAGCTTCTGATTCATAACAAAATGTAATTTTTCCATATGACAATGAGTCAACACTTCGCTCTGGATGTCAAAACGTTGTGTGCTTTTATTAAGTCTGTGCTTAACAGGTTAAAAGGATTGCCTTCTACATTATCTCAAACATGCATTGTTTTAAGTTGATTGTCTAATTCAATAAATCACTATCATCACAGGCTGAATAGAAACCTTTATCTTATGGCGCCTTTCACATCATGATCATGCTGTCACGCCATCATTGCACATCCTAGAACCTGATGCCCAATGGCTACGAGGGTGATTCACCTCTGTAAAATTTTAACATCACACCTTTAGAAGGTCCCCAAATGTTTTTGTTTTCATGTTTTATTTTTAGTTTCAGTAAAACCAAATTAAAACTCTTCTGTTTTGTGCTGCACAAATCAAGTTTTTTTTTTTATTTTGTCTCACAGCTTGAAAACCAGACTTTAACCAGTGCTATACTACGATAAAGTTAACCAAAATATAATTTAAAAAAAAATTTTTATTTACTTTTTTCTTCAGCTCCACACTAATGGCGTTTGCCTCCTTCAGGTAGACAGCGTTTCCCCACAGCTGGTCACGCAGGGAGGTGAACTGATGGTACCTCCACTTCCTGAAGGCCCACTGAGCCAGCTCAAACTCATGCTGAGTCCACGGGACTGCAGGGAGACGGGAAACAGAGGTGATGTTAACATTCATATACACCAACACGCGCACACAATGTGACACACATAAAACCAAAAAGGACCATACCAGTGTTTTTACTTGTCTTAGCCCAACCACAAATCCAGAGTACTTTCCTTCACTGTCTGCAATTCTAGGTAACCCATCATGTGGAATATGTTGTCAGGTTTATTTCAAGTCAATATCAGAATTTACAGTCAGCTGCTGGAAAGCATTAAATCCACAAGCAGACCCAGAAGAAAACAGGGAGAGAATGTGGACATGTGAGCGATTTCTTGTATAAAGCCACAGTTTGTCATCAAAATACAAAGAAACATTTAGCAAAGTGAATCATTCTGATGCTGTTAAAGCTTTGGTGAAATAATAAGGGTTTGTAACCACAGGATTATCACTGTATTATCAATCAAGTCAGACAGACAAAGCTGATTTGTCCTTCTTCAGTCAAAATGTGTCACTCGAGGGAACAAAATGTTTACAGTGGTGGATTATCAACCCCTGTGGGTTCACGTACAGTTCACACTGGACTGAAAAGAATGGAAACTAGCAGCTGAATGGAAATTAGGGAAATATATTTATACTGAAGGAAAGCTTGCTTTGGAAAATTGCTTCCAGTGATTTATAGGACATTTGTAGTTGATGGGCTAAAACATATAAAGACATATTTAGACTTCCCGTGAAATGTTGTTTATTAGTAGTATGCTTTACTTTAAAGGAATTAGAGAACATACTGCTTATGGACTATTTTGAAGTTATACCTTGAATGAGTAATTAGTATGCCAATATCAAAACATTTTAAGTAATCAGAATGAAGTTGATTTTAAGTTCTTTTGATTATGAAACAGAAAATACTATACGCACATCCTAGTAGATTGGGCTCTGGACAGAAAATGCAGAAGAAAAGTGCATTTTTAATTTTTTCATTGGGGGTGGGGGCTTAAATACATTAAGTACATCTGCAGAACTGAAGATTTACAGTACACACCTTCCTCTTCCTCCTCTTCCTCCAACTCTTCTTCATCAGGTGTCTCGGCTACCAGAGAAATAGTCTCTACCTGTTTCTGAAGTTCCTGCAATTTGCTCTCGTACACCTGGACGCCAACACACAGGGAAGAGGAAAAAGAACATGGACAACTGTCCATCAGCCACAGCTGAGCTCAGCTAGCCCTCTACACCACATTTTAACCCAAAATACACAGTATTATGTTTGGGATTACTACCCATTCTCCCCTTTGAAATTCCATTAACACCCTTAGAGTTTTATTTCTACATTAAAGACTGAAGCCTTTGGTTCCTGGTTGCATGCATGATGATTCATGCAGCTGGGTGTGACATGAAATTGGGTTTACAAAAACAAAATGTGTAATGAGATGTACACATGCATTTTGGACAGTTTTCTCATAAAGTACATTTCCAGACATGTAAAAAAAACACTACATATTAGTGTGAGTTTTTATATATTGTATGCACCGTATGCAAAACAAAAGCGGTAAAGGATACGGATAATTTAAAAAATAAGTGAGCATAAAATAATATAAGACATAACTCCAAACTAAAAAGCAGATTTTGATGAGTTTGGTTAAAAAAAAATAAAATAAAATAAAAAAAAAAGCAAAAGAGAACAATGAATTCTAAAACTTTCTACTGTCTATTGATTATAATTAAATGGGTAGCTCAATTTTTAACAGAATGAAATGAATTTAAAACCTAAAATAAAAATGTGTGTACGTTCTGAAAATTAAACTTCATCTTATATTGTGAGAGAGACGGCTACAGTGGAAGGAGAGAGGTGCTGGTGGAGGCTGAGTCAACTGTAATCCAATGAGGGGCGCCATCATCATCAGAGCAGGACATTCTTTGATCCCGATGACCTCATCCTGTTTGTTCAGTGTCTTCTGGGAAGACAATGCAGCCTTTTCATTTTCGTTGTTAACCTCCTCCCTGCTGAAACCTTACCAACAAGCTAAAAGCTGAATTCTCTCGTTTCAAACAACCTTTGGAATTTTTACTGAATGTAGTCATCTGCATGAAGCGGCTACGGTAACACAATGTGTACCATAATGTATCACGTGAATATAATATTTTTAGCAGTTCTAAAAACATGAATATTTGAATTTTCAAATAAGTTTAAAGATAGCAAGGGCTAAATTCAATGCCCAAAGCCATGCTAAAGGAATTAGCTAAATGCCAACAAATCCAGCTTTACGTATCTGTGGCACATTATCATGCCCTACCTGATTACAGTAATAAGAATGGCTAAGAATGAGACTTTGCAACTTGTAAGGAAAAAACAATCATAGGTAATATTTTCAAATTTAATGTTTTAGAAACAATGATTAAAACTGTATTCATTTTAAGAACTTATAGTACCTTTAACCTGACCTGAGGTGTTGTACAGCGTCTCAAAACGGTCACTCCTGTGAAATCGGATTCTGTCCCTAAACTGCTTTAGCAGTGAAAAACAAATACCAATCATATATAACAAATAACTGCACTTGGAGCATGTCATTTTATTTCAGTCATACTTTGAAAATAAACTTCCAGCAACACAGGGATTCAGTATATCCTCTTTTAACCCTGTGAAAACAAGTGTTCACATATCCACTAACCGTTTACACAAAGTGCAAGATTAAGGAGCAACACAACTTGGTACACAGCCACAATGAGGCACTTGATATTGCAGATTCAAAAAGTAGACATACAACACTCGACAGACACTTTGAGTTGAGACCTAACAATGACATATATGTAGATTTCAAATGAACAGTACATTGTCCATTGAATACTTTCCAGCTTACCTGGTTGCCATCTCATCAGCACCAGTGAATATGTTAAATTACATTCTTTAATGGAGTATTTATTAGGGATGAGGAAATGTAAGGTAAATGTCATGCAAAGATAAGCAAAGATATCAGACGTAGGGTGGAGAGACTAGACTTGCATATGTCATTATATATCTTTTGGTTTTTGTTACAGCATAGTAAGGCAGAATATATACTGTCAAAACTAGTACACAATCATTTCATCATTCTGAACCCGAGTTTAGCATTCTGATAAGTCCTCAAAGGTCTCTCCCACTCCCTGCTGAGTGTCACAGTTTCTCTAAAATGATTCTAAGGCCATCTGGTATTGAAATGTAATAATTAATGGGTTATTTTAAAGCTACGGCTACAGCAAAGAAAAGACAGATTCAAAGGGAAACTTGCAACTAATTCAAATAAGAAGCAGGTAAAGCACAGAGGCAAAAAACTGACACGGACAACTGACTTCATAGACTGCCACTCTGGTAGATCTATGCAGAGTGTATGAATATGTGGCATTTGATGCAGCAAAAACAAGGCAGTCCTAAAATCTCATTTGACATGGTTGGTTCTCCCAAATAACATCATGCAAACACTTCAAGTCCTTTGTCCTCCTGCCAACATTTTTTAAGGAGAGTCTCTGGGAACCATGACAACACTCTGTAGGACATCCAATTGAGACACGGTGAACTCTGTGCTTACTCAGTGAACCACAAACCCAAAATTTAATTTTAAAACCGCATGAAACGAAAATCAGAGCTCAGTTCATGATGTGTGTTTTATATAGGAAGAGAAGGAACATTGTTTTGAACTGTCAGATAGATACAATTTAGTGCAACTTTTCTGACAGTTAGGCCCATCTCCTGGCATTTCCGCATAGTGATTTTTACATTTGATAGGGTCTTTAGTAAACTCCAGGATTCAGAGAGAACATAGCATATATATATATATATATGAATATGTGAGAGAGAGAGAGAGAGAGAGAGAGAGAGAGAGAGAGAGAGAGAGAGAGAGAGAGAGAGAGAGAGAGAGAGAGAGAGAGAGAGAGAGAGAGAGAGAGAGAGAGAGAGAGAGAGAGAGAGAGAGAGAGAGAGAGAGAGAGAGAGAGAGAGAGAGAGAGAGAGAGAGAGAGAGAGAGAGAGAGAGAGAGAGATAACATATGGGTATATTCTTGAAGGGATTCAAAAATAAAGAGTATACAGTAGCATACAGGTTTCAGTAATTATAGAGCTTACCCATGACTTGAGGAAGTGCAACATACTGAGCAATTAAGTGGCTTACTTTGAATAAATCAGTGTGTTGTTACTAAAAGGTTAGTTTGGTTAGGCAGGTTTTGAATTTTCCTTTGCAAATGTTAGCTGAACCCTTGTGTATGAGCACTGAATTAAAAAGGAGGAGGAAAAAATATTGAATTTTAACTGCAGAGCAGGATTAATATTGTTAGTGCATAAAAAGGCACTTCAAAATACCACTTTCTTTGACCACCATTTCAGTCTGTTTAAAAAGATAGAAGAAAAAACAATTGACTAGTGCATCCAATTATTCCATAATCAACTTTAAAATGTCCAACATACTGGTCTTCTGATTTTAGTTCTAGGCTAATGATGATTTATGATGCATGCAAGGAGAACCGATTCTTCCATCCTAACATTCAGTTACATGGTACGTTGAAATAAATAAATATTGGGTGTTTTTCTGTTCCTAATGTGGGCTATACTGACAACAGAAGTCTTAATGAAAACGTGACACTTCAATGTGTTTATACTGTAGTGGCAAAAAACATTCACAATAAATCAATACTTAAAATGGCAAAGATGTAAACTCAGAAATTCAACCATGAAGATCATTTTGGCAAAGCATGATTAATGAATTGTCACACATGCTGAAAAATGAACAGAGTAGGCATGGCATGTCTCTTCTGGGAAAAAAAAAGCAGTCCCTTTATCATCTGTTTGCTTCAATTCCTTGTGATAGCTCTCCCAATGCAAGTGATGACACACAACGCAGCAAAAACTGATAAAACGGCAAATATTGTGATGATGATAAATGTCTTTTTTTTTTTTTTATAATACATACAATACTTTTGGGTCAACCAATAACACACTGATCAAGTGCAAAAGTCAGTCAGTTTTAGCTGTTTGACTCACATGATTCTGAGCTGTTGTGATCTGTAATGTCTTTGCCTACTAAAAGTACATTATACTAGTTCCTCATTCCATGAGTCTCACTCAGACTGTCGTCTCTCTGCTGGCTTTTAGATTAGGAGCAGACATTTGCCTGCGCATTCGTGGAGGTGCCTGAAAGTTGATTGGAGGGTTAGCATGGTCAGTGTGATGGTACTGCTGGTAGCCATTGAATCTGCCATCTGTGTACATCATGCTAGTGTAGTGGCATGGCTGTTGTTGTTGGTGGGGCTGGGGATGTGCTGGCTGGTTCTGATGGTGGCGGGGCTGGTAGAAAACCTGCGTATGCTTCCGGTTGCTTTCGGACTGCTGCAGTGACTCCATGGAACCAGAGGGCCGCTGGCGGTGATTAAAAGAGTTGCTGCGGCCTCGTTCATGGGGCTGCTGATGTTGGTTGTTCCTATAGTTATGTCTGTGGCCCTGGCTTAAACCTTGCTCCAAGTCTTTGCTCCTGTGCGGAACTGATGGGCTTGGCAATGGAGGAGTGACTTGGATAACTGAAGCAGCCATCTGTTCTCTAGACTGTACTCCTTCTTTAGCCAGGCTTTCTCCCTCTTCTTCCTCTACGGCTTCTTTGGGCACTTTTAGCTCAATGACCTGCTCATCTGTTATTATGATATGAGTACCGGGGCTCCACGAGTTGCGGTGCTTAGGGTTACTTTTGAAGGGGAAGCGTAGCTTGCGGTCTTCTGGGGGTATAAAGCGATGTGGTCCGGCATGCCGGCGGAGCTGCTTGGAGATCTCTTGTTGCTGAAGGTTCTTGAGACGTAACTGCTCTTGACGTATCCAACGCATGTGGCCTCCACGCTTTAGGGTTGAGTCGTCTCCTGTACCTTGGCCTGTTTGTGAATCTCCATCCTCTACATCAGGCTTTATAGGAACAGGAGGTTTTCCGTCTTGAGGGCTTGGAGTTATGGCAGCTTTAGTAGCAGTGCCTATGCTGGGAGACTTTTCTTGGCCCTCTGGGGTGATGAGTGGAAGGACCTTTTCCATTTTGACCATCTTGTTCCTGAGAGCCCGGATCTCCTCATCCTTCATGTTATTCTGTTTTTTTACCTCATGCAAGATGTCCTCAAGTTTATCAATGTGCACCTTAAGGTCATCCATAACAACCCCTCCTGGTCGAGACCCATTAGTAATGACATCCTCAATGCGCTCATCACCAACCCCTACAGTGTCCCAAACATCTCGTGCCACCGCCCTCCACGAGTCCCGCTCGTTCGGGTCCTTCTTGCTGTAGCTCGCACAAAGCTCCTTCATCTTTACAATGGCCAGTGCCTCAATTTCCTGTCGTGTGTGGCGGAAGTCATTGAGCGCTACTTCATAACAAATTTCTTTGACTGCCTGGATCTTCAAGTCAGAGATGGTCACCCACTTGGAGTCCTTGGTGATGCGGCGCCGCTGAGGGATCTGGTACATTTTAACTGGCTCTCTTCTCTTCCCACTGCTGGGTAATCCACACTTTTTCACTATGGTCTGTAGCTTGCTGGGGGGCAACTTTTCCCTCAAGGAAGTGATCAGTCTCCAGCTCTCTTCACAAGACCTCTTATCTGAGTCATCCCCACTATCAGAGTCTCCATCCTTGAGAAAACAACACAGGAAACAAACCAAATGGTTCCCCCCCAAAAAAGGAGAAATTAAAATGGGAAATCAAAGAAAGGATGAAAGGATGGCTTTTAAAATAAGAATGAATAAGGTATAAATATGCAACATGGGAACTTCAACCATGAGTATAGTCCAAGTTAAATCAGAATGTAATACTTCAGCTTAGAAGAATTTTGCAGTTCAGAATACGGAGATTTAGGATATTTCCCAAAGATAACAATTACACTGCAGTAATGTTTTCTAAATATTTTGCATACATCATTACTGTACAAGATGTATGGCAACATGCAGATTCCAGAAATATGCACATTCTCAGAATCATGTTCAAAACAAAGATAGAAAAACAAATTAAAATCCGACAAACAGTGGCTTCTATTGACTTTCTTGTCAGTTTGTCGTTCTCATGTTTTCTCGAGTGAAATGGTGATATGGATATGAATAAATGTATATTAATTAAAACATCCACTTGTAAAAAAAACAAGGCTTTTCACATCTCAGACATGGGGATATCAGCTTGGACAATATTGTTCCCAATGTTGCATATTGATATTAAAAGTAAAGGTAAAGCATGTCTATCATGATTAGAAAAGAAATATCAATAGAGGTGATTGGATTGCTGATTGGAGCACTTCTGTACTGTTTTGTGATTTTCCTCTTCTCAATTGAAAATTTGGTGATTTGAAAGCTGGATCCCAAACATGCTACAGTGGCATGCATGTAGATGGATTTTTGGAGCTTTCCCCTTTAGTCCAGAAGCTTTGAGTGGCTTTAGGGTTAGCGGTGAGTTAGAAGACAAGAGTGTTCTTGCAGTTGATCAGAAAGCCAGTAGAGAGAGGAGAGGCAGAAGTGAGGGGAAGTGTTAATCCACTACAAGAAAGATGTTAGTTGGAAAAAAAAAAATGCAGTTTCTCATTTTTTTGGTAGACAAAGTACATTACAGATCACAACCATTTGGGACAGATGATTCAGGTCTTGTGTATGATACTGCATCTGTGGCTAGAATTGGACACGTTATGTCGCTGGGAGTCTGAACCCTATGCTTGTAGCTCTGCACATAAAAAAACACCGGAGTATAGAAGAGGTCTGTGATTCATTGATTCATCTTTAAGCAGTGATAACTGTTGTTGAACGGTGCCCTCAGTGTGCTACACAGATGCCAGGTAAGGCTAGCAAAGAGAGGTAGCCAAAGAAGTCAATGAGAAACCACATTGTCACTATCTGTCAAAAAACTACAGCAGGATTTTTTTTTTGTTATCACAATGCATTGTACGTGTCAGCAACTGCATTGAAGAGATGAAACTCAGGACAAAACAGAGCAAGAAAACTAGAGAAGAAATCTAATCCAAGCAAATCAACAGCCACTTCAAAGTTGACCAGCTCAACAGCAAACACTGCAACTTAAGTCAAGAACCAGTACGGAATGAGTTAAGAAAACATGCTATTAACATGAACCATGCAAAAGCAGCGTCACATTATAACAACAAGGCAATGTGTTCCAATAAGGACTAATATTATACTATATATTATAATATCAGTTTTAAATGAGTTTGATCTTAATTATCAAATCAACTTTAGATGTAAGTTGCTGTTTTGCAAGATTCAGATCCACTATAGAAGACACAAGAAAAGTGAAAACAGGAATTTCAAAAAGGGGAAAGCTTTATAATCTAATTCTCACTCAAACTGCTAGAGAAAATCAGTTAAACTCAAGAGGAAGGCAAGAAAAAGCTCATCTGTCTCAAACCAGAAAAACCTTCCATGCAAGAAGAGCAGCCATGCGCTAAGAGTAAAAGTGTGATTCTCACACACACACACACACACACACACACACACACACACACACACACACAATCTCAAAAGTGTAAGAGCTCAGAGTGAGAATTAGTACTAATCAGATTTAAATGAACCAAGTAAAATCCAAAAAAACCCCCAAAAACTAGCGTTCCAATTGTAATTGACCATAGAAAAAAAGCATGCTTTAACTTATGACAGATATCCTGAAGTGCATTTCACTCAGTCACGTACAAAATATCACAAACTGATATAGCTGATATAAGAAGCTTTACTTGTAACTAACTTCCAATAAGCAGACATAAATTATGGCTTAATATCTATTAAACCCACTCTGAAGTTACTATTAACTTGACTACAAACTCCTAACATGATGATTACAGAAAACAACCTGAAACCATAAAATTCACAAAGTGGGTTTGATTCAGTTCCAGCTTATTTGAACTCACCAGTCGCTGTTGCTCCAGAAGTTGGTCTGCTTCTTCCTTCTCCTTTTTGTACAAGATTTCCATCTCAGTGAGTCTACATAAATAGGTAAAATATATTGTGAGATACACCACATCCAAGATATACTGCACAATCCATGGTTGACACCTAACATTAGAAATTCATTTAAATGCAAGGTGGGCTGCGTACCTTTTCTCCATCTCCTGCTTCATGTCGATGCCCTGCTTCTCTAGAAGCTCCCTCTGAGCAAAGGTCCAATCCACCGGCTCCACGGGGGTTTCAGCAGATGGCGTCTTCTCCCTTTCAGCTCTGGCCTGTTCTGGGTGGTTGAACCGGAACACATGGTTCTTTCCCATAATGATACGGTTACCTGAAAGAAGGTGGGGCAGACATGTGGCAGAAATAAGCATGGAGAGCATGAAATTAGTAAAGACATTGCTCCTTCAGTGCAAACAGTATAAATGTAGGACCATAAACTTTAGTTTTCACCATGTTTTTTTTTAGAACATCACAAGGGCTGTGATGACTATGATTTATGAAAGAAAGGAAAACCCCATTATATGAATTAAATTATCTGTACTTATCAGAAAATCAGTCAACTCATCTCGGCCTACAGAGATCATACAACTGTGACATTTACAAATGATGTACGACTTTATTACAAAAACTTAGATCCATACCCGAACGAAGCTGGATTGCATCCTCAACACGCTTGCCATTGACGTAGGTTTCCGATCTCTCGCAGGGCACCAGCATGACGATAACTTCAGTAAAAACACACCAACCAATCATCAGTTCTGAATAGCTCTTCATTGTTCACTTTTAAATGGTAAAAGGAAAAATATATCCAGTGTAACGTCATCTACTGACAAAGTGCCTAGTTTGTTTTGCAGGTAATTCAGGGTTGCAGTTATCTGTAACACAGACCATTTCTCCTTCTTACCATTAGCTCTGCTTGATTCAAAGTAATCAAGATATTCATTATACATACATACATACATCGGCCAAAGCAAGCACAGGCAAGCAAGCTCATAATATGGGGCCTCACCATCTCCATTGGCATTCCTCTCGCTGCGGAAGATACAGTGCTCTTCCCTGATATGAGCACCGCTTAAAACAATGTCCTGTCGTCTCTCAGCATCAGCCTGACCCACCCTGAAAAAATTATAGAGGCCATTTTGAGAGTGTGAACACTGCCCTCTCATTGTATTGGCAGCCATTTCGGCAAAAAAGTCAGTGGCAGAAGTTAAATAGAAACTTTAGACCATTACTTTTAGAAGGCAGCACTTCTAAAGCACTATAGCTTCTTTTGTCTGTGATCCTGTCATCTATTATTGTCACTCCGGGGCAGAACTGAAACAACATACTCTACTGGAATAGTCTATTGAGGGGGCCAGAAGGACAAAGAAGGGAGGAAAGTAACTTCAGAAGGTGAAACTTTTTGAGATCAGTGCCAGATTATAAGGCAGCCTTCTCTGACCCTGAAAGTTACTCTTGCTTAAACATCAAAAGAGGAGAAGTGAAATACAGAGATCCTGCCTGGGAGAAATTCCAAACTTTTTGCACGCTCTGCAGCATTTCAGTATCATCATTCAGGTTTTGGTTACCTTGTAATTCCGTCTTTGATGTAGTAGAGTAGACACTCTGACATGAGAGGATCCTCATTCAGGTTAACCAGGTGTGGAGTCTACAGATGAAATGTAAGAGGTAGACAGTTTACAAAAAAAACTATGTCTAGGATTTCACTACTTTTATCAATATACCACAGTGCTGAAAGCACACCAGTACTAGAAATGTTAATGAAGTGGGCATAGTTTCATATCAAACACTGCTGATGCTGTCCATTATATTCAGTGCATGAACTGTAGTCACAGTCTCATAAGTCACAGTACCACTACAAACAATGCTAGCAGCTACTCCGCCGAACCACCAACCTTTTTGGGGGAAAACACCCCATTAAAGTCTGCATAAAGATCACAAGGCTAACCCATGGAGCAGCAGTGAGTGAAAGGAGAGAAAACAATGAATGGAAGACAAATGGATGTGAACAAAAGGAAAGAAAAAACTGAAACACATCAATTAGCAGCAACAGAGGAGGGGGATCAAAACATGTCTAAAGAAAGATTCATTTCAAAGAGGGGAACTTTCTGAAACCACTGCTAATCTAACAACAGCTGGCGCTGAAGAGACAGTGATTAAATGATAACCAATCTCTTTCTCTGACTCTTCTGACAAGCGTATACTAACACATCTACTGGTCTTTATGTTACTGGCATGGCACTTCCTCGACTGGCAGATGCTGGAGAGTGAGGGGAATGTACTACTGCCTGTAATTTAATAAACCTCATGACCAAGTATTATATAAAAACTAAGGGGTTCAAGTGGACTAAGTAAAATTTTACTTAAGAGTAAATTTAAAATTACTATTAAAAGATGATACTAAACAGTTATGGGGCTACATCTACTGCAGGAAATGTGCTTTGTCTGCAGTTTCAATTTAACAAACCTTCTTGGGGGGAAAACAATCAAGCTGTTCATCAAATGTCATGTCATGGCTAAGCTGATGATGTGAAGGAAGCACATAAAGAGTGGAAAAACAGACAGAATGATAAAGTGAATCAATGAGGAAAAAACAATAACGGTACAGGGAGGGTTCTCATGGAAAAACATAACATGGGAAACAGAAGTGAGAAACGTGACGGTGGAAGATTGTGCACCACCACCCATGGGAAACTTGACACAGTCACAAGTCATCAACGTCTGTGCTTTTGTCTCATGTCTGTTCTACCTTTTTAGGCGAGAAAACCCCCAAAGTGCCTCCATCTTCACGGATTGCCACACCCATCTCTGCAAGCAAGGCCTCCCTGTAGTGAAGGAAAAACATTTAGATAGTTGGACATTGTTAGTGCACGCACACAGTGTGTTGCACATATTCACTTGCAAAGACTTGCAAGCACAGAAACATATTTTAACTTCGTACATTCATTTTCAGCAAAGAGCCTTTGTGTTAATGAGAGAAAGGGGATGAGAAGTGATGAGTGCAACATTACAGCACTTGATTTGTGGCATGACAACAGGCAGCGAATGGCACCAGTGAGACTCAGACAAGGCAGTAGCATGGTTGACGTCTGTAGCCACAGATGAGTGGATAGAGTGGATAAAGGGGGAGAAAGGGTGTGAGAGGGGTGTCTGTGCAGCAGACTGTGACGAAAGAGGAGGGAAGGGGAAACGGACAGAATGAGAGCAGAGGAAATGAGACAGATAGGTGAAGAAAGTGAGACAGACAGCACAGAGGGGTAAAAAGAGAAGAGACAGAGCTATGGGGGGGTTGTCACTGACAGGACACAGATGAATTGAAGGAGGTGTGGAGGCACAAGTGGGACACATACCCCCGCCTCCCTGCGAGATAGAGATGGAAAAGAACACACATTGTCCACTCATACTGACCTCTCCATGCGGATTGCCTCAGTCTTTCGCAGTTTCTCTTCCCATGTTTCATTGAGCTCGGCAATGATCTTTTCTGATTCCTAAACACCAGAGGCAAAGTGTGAGGACAACACAACCAGTGTAACGTGACCTTAGCTATTAGCAGTAGTAATTTGTTTACATCCCGTAGGCACACCCTGTCTGGATTCATATACTAGTGACAAACATGCTTTCTTGGGGACATTTATATATATTCTTTCATTAAAGAAAGCTTAGTGTCTGGGATAAAAACTTTCTGCTGTCTATCACAGCAATTACACCACCAACTTAGGAGTTTCCCCTCTTATAAAGCTCTAGTCACCATCCAGTACAGACATCATGTCTGTTCTTGATCTTTTAAAAGCAGTAAGGTATTTAAATGTTAGCTTTTATAAGAATTGTAAAAGGTAACCTTCACTGTCATCTTTCTTTCTGGGTCACCAAAATAGCATTAACACATTTAGGGAACAAAGAATGTGAATATTAAGTGCCTCACTATAAAGGCGAAAAGTCAATAAGACATATCTATTTTGGTCCAGTTTCCTCCATATCTGCGTTGGTGCTTGACGTCATTGGATGACAGACAAGACTGGGCACCAAGGTTGCCATGGAAACTGCAGCTCCACACGTTTGCAATCCTGTGGGCTCCCACATCAACAGAGTGAGAGGTCTACTGCAAGCATGAGAGCTATAAAGCCCAGAGGCCACATGAGGACTGACAGGCAAAACGTGTTTTGTTTAAAGGCTATGTGCGGGCTAAAATTAAACTACAGCCATCTTGACATTAAACTGACTTTTAATTTACTGAACAAATATTACACTGTATGCGATGTTAGGCTTTGATTGTAAGTCGGTATGATTTTTTTTTTTTACTTTTAATCAGTTTACTATCCTATTCACAGAATGTTTTAGAAAGGTGAGTTTAAGATTTATTATAATAAAGAGCTCTAAATACCACAGCCCTTCTCTACTGAGGCATCTTTTCAAATATTTAATTAATGGGTCATCTTCTTTTACAGTTTAAAGTAAACAAAATTTACAATAATTTATATATTTTGCTTAACAATTGTAATATGCTGGTATTATTATTGTAATACTCAAAACAAGCACTAAGGGAAGCCTCTCCTATGCCACAGATATGTGGTAAATACCTTTTTATATACAGTCTATGGTAAATACACATTTATCACACCAGGCAGCGATAGAGAAAAAAAAACTGTGGAAGAAATTAAACAATAATTATTTATTTATGATAATCGATAATTTAAAAAGAAATTGCCTTAGGTCATTTACATAACTTTCAATAGTGTTTGGTGGCCCCCCCCAAAGTAACCAAGATATTGATATATCCAAAAATTTTATGGAAATTTTTATTTTAAAACATTTAGCTCTACTGAGGGCACAAACAAAACAAAACTAAGAGATCTGTTTTATGGGTTTTTTTAAAAAAAATCACAGCCAGAGCTGAGTAGTCAGATAGCGCTTAATACAAGACGCAAGTGTGATTTGACGCTTTTGTTACACGGGCCAACTTTACCTTGAGTCTTTCGATAGCCTCCTCTCCTCCAGGGGTGGACATGATGCGCTCCTGGATGCTGGTGACAGACTGAAGGCCCACCTGGCTGCACAGTGAGCCAGAGGATGGAGAGGCTGTCAGGGAACCAATAGGGGCTGTGGAGAAATGGCCAGGGCGTTGGTTCTCTGAGGCTATCAAGTATCTATTCTTATTGTTCTGAATGTCTTTGAGGTCTGAGCCAACAGCAGGAGAAAATGAGAGAGAGAGAGAGAAGTGCGGTAGGCCCAGGACGGGATAGGATAAACCACATAAAATGGAGGAACCACATAGAAAGGGGAGAGAAAGATGGGGGGAAAAGAGAAAGGACAAAAGGGAAGGGAAGACCAATGTAAGACACACTTTGTACGTCAAAGGGTTAAGACAAACAAATCCAGCATAATGGTCAGCTACAGAGCATAGCAGTTTTCACTCCATGTGATTCACTACTGTGCGTTTGCGCCAACTTTTCAACTCGAGTAAATGCAATTTCAGCTTGTACTCTAGAGAGTTTCCAGAGGGCTGCAGAGCATTTAACCCAGAGCACTAGTTTATACGATTCTGAGTAGTAGAATGATGCTGCTTTGTTGCTTTTGTTTTGAACTCTAATGTGAGTGAGAACACGCTGTGTGAAAACTGCTATCAGTGTATCAACTACAGGATGGGAAGGAGATGGAGGCTGCAAGAAGGTCCAGAGGGAGGATAGATGAGTCGTTGACACATGCTGCCAAAGTTCAGCCCGCAGTCAAGTAGTTTGATTCAACACGCACGCACACGCGCACACACACACACGCGCACACACGCACACACACACACACAGTAACGGAGCCACTGCAGCCTCCTCACTAAAGGTCAGGCAGCTCATGTCAATATAATGGCCTCAAGGAGATCTGAGGTAACGGCCAATAGAAGTGGAGTTCTCATTTTGGAGATAAAAAATTAGTACAGCTGACACTGGCAATGTAGGCTTTTCATATTCCATATTATAAAAAAGGAAATGCATTAAAACCCAACTACAGAGCTACTGAACTTTACTAGTTCATAGACTGATAACAGCAGCAAAAAGCTAAATTTTAACCTGCAAATTAGTTAAGCTTTTGGTCAGGGACACTTCCCAGGTTAAAAACATTTATACAGATTATTAGCACAAAAGGCCAGGAGGGAAGAGGTAGTAGGGATTTTTGAGAATACGACAGAGGGCACACTTACAAACTAACTATTCAATACAAACTACCCAAGTTAGTTAACTCTGTATACATACACCTCTGGTGTGGCTACTAGGCATTTTAAATCATGCACCTTTCTGTCTGTAGCTCTGAGCCTCAGTTTGGGAACTGAGAAGTGGCATTCTAAAGCTGTGAGCACTGTTACCTGCAGCGGATGGTTAGTGAAAGAAGACAAAATAAAAAGCAGAAAGACCACTGTCAAGAAAAGAAGCTTGAGAAAGAGAGTTGAAGACTGACATGGTAAGAAAATTATGCGTGTTTGCTGGGGGTGGGGACGACAGCTACGCTACACAAGCTATTCTAAAAGTAATGTTTCTAAATTAAATATTCCCAAAAAAGGTGGATTTGAGCTTTGAGCTTGTAAATAGCTGCCTCACCCCCGTCATTCTGAAAAATAACAAAAACACAAGTGCAAAGCATGCTAATCCTTGCGAAATCGGCACACCTACGAAAGCCTTGCATTTCTGGGTCTGCTTCTATTAAGCTTTTGCTTTTTCAGCATTAACATGCAAAGCTGGTAGCGGATTTAATATAGGGTAATGGTGGCATAAGCAATGTTAGCCATTATTAATAGGGAAAATAATGATAAGGCAATTATTCACCACCACACATATATACACACATTTGATTCCACTTCCTGGGCAATCATCCCCCATAGGATCGACTGAGGGGATGCAGGAAAAGATGAGAAGGGTCAGAGGTCAGCACCAGTAGAATGGGAGGAAAAGGTTACAGACATTTCTTAGTGAGCTGGATGACAACGATAATGAGCATGAGAAGAAATGGCGATGAATGACTTGTTAAGTGCCATGTCATTAGGCATGATCTAAGCAGGCATTAGCAAGTAGGCAGCTTATTAATCAATTCAGATATTAGTTATTAATGGTTGTATTATTATGTCTCTAATTGACTAAGCTATGAGCCATTACTCTTGTGTACACAAAATGAAGTGTGATAGTTTAATGTGGCTTTAAACTACCATTTCTGTTGTCAGTCACAATCAGCCACATGGGATCATTAAATGATTTAGAAATAATTGTACAGGATGAAAACATATATATATATATTGTGTAAATGTTGTATTCTGTAGTACATATCATACACAGTACAAAATAAATATCATACATTTCACTCTGTTAGCAGGCATAATAAACCAGTATCTTGGCAAATATGTTTCTAAAAGCTTTTTAGTTTTGTACTAGGCACGGGTACAAGACGGGTACTGAGGTGAAAACAGAGTTGGACGGCTGAAAGCAATGAGATAGTGAAGTAGAAAGAAGATGTTGCCAACTTGTGGTAGACTCGAGAGAGAAAGTAGATGCTGTGTGGCTGCAGATGTGGCCTGCTGTGACAGCATAAAACTCACTGTCCAGGATGTCTCCCAGGCCCTGGGCACGGAGCAGTTCCTTCAGTCGAGAGACTTCATCCTTCAGGTCACGCACCAGCTTATTGTTGGGATCCTCATTGATGACAGCATTGCATTTGATGTTCTTCGCTCGGTCAGCATAGCTAAAAATAATTACAGAAATAAACTTTAATCATAGTTAAGGGTCACAATTTTTGGTTTTGTTATTTTCCTGTTGTATTTTGAAAAAGTCCTTCCTTATGTGTCTTGTGAACTTTACCTCCTGCCCGAATTAGCTTCACCTGTGTCTTGCTATCCTCCCCTCCCTCACTCATGTATTCAAGTTAGTGTGTATCTGTATCTTCATCAAGCGTCCCAGCCCGTCTCCAGCAATATCTTGTTTTTTTTGTTTCTTGCCAGCTCCCTTTTGGATTTATTTGCTTGTTTGAACTGGTTTGACCCCTGCCTGCGTTCATTCTCTGTAAGCCTGTACACCCTTTAATTTTATTATTAAGTATTCCATAGAACTGAACCTGATCTGCCTCTGTGTTCTGCGTCTTGGTCCACTCCATTGATTTCCTGATCCTTACTTAACTCACTGACAGTTAAATGTCAAATGCAAACAATAAACTGGAAATATTTTATAAGTTATTATCTTTGTCCCGGATGGAAACCTTACCGGAGTGTGCTAAGAGTTTCATCGTAGTTGATATCTGCAGGACTGAGGGCAGCTACCATGGCTGTTCTCGAGTTTCCACCTGATAAAAAAAAGATCAGTAAAGAGGTCAATTATGTGGCAATGTTTACAGACATAAATGCCACCATATTCCACCGGTAATGGATGTTTGTCAGGGGGTGTTAATGTTCATACCGAGGTTCTCCCTCAGCAGCCATGTCAGAACAGAGTCTCTGTACGGGATGAAGTCAGTCTTCTTCTTCTTCTTGCTCTGCAGTAAACAAACATGATCTTTCTGTTTTAACACTGAAAATCAGGAATGGCAGTTAAGATTGAACACTGTTCCGATGTACCATGACAAACACCTTATATTTAATGGACAGGAGGATCAGGTAAAATGAGTAGAGGCTTGACTTGATTAGCTTTTTTGTGGAAATTACTATGCATGGTGCCTAAAACCCCAGCACTTAGGTGATAAAAATGGTGCTGGCAGAATGAACAATGTGCAGCAACTTCAACATAGCACATGGCAAAAGGCTATCACATCGCCTCATGGGTTGGAATCAATGGTTAGGGGTTGAGCTGTCAAAGGGTTTTACCTTGCTGGTACAGTTATCCTGTGTAAGCAGGCATTACAAGGACAAGAGAAGAGAAAACAGAAGGGAAGACATTATCGCATGCCAGACTACAAACATTAATTCCTTGAGAAGACAGGGTCAAGTTGTAGAAGGTAGGAGAAAAAGCTAAGAGGGAGAGAAAAGAAATCGAAACAGACGTAACACTCACCACTTCAGCCAGGGCAGAGATAACCTTTCCTAACGTGGTGAGAGATTTGTTGATGTTTGCTCCTTCCTGCAATGAAGAGAAGAATATATTATTTTAGGAGCCATCAAGCTAACACTAGTCAACCGTTAATGCTGGGTGTCTGAATTAGTCTTACCTTTAGCCTGGTACCTTTAGCTCCAGTGGAATCTGCTCGTTCACTTCCTGCCAAGTCTACCAGACTAATTTTACTGACCTGAAGAGGGAGTAAATGCATTTCAGATGCATAAAGCTTATGAATAATTTACATTTGATTGACAACAAACTAAGAGAAGATGGGAATATTACTGCAACAATGACAGCACTGACTGCTGTATGCATAGTTCATGATGAAAAACACTCAAACAGCTAAGAAACTAAACAGTCAAAAACCTGTGTAACCCATTTTAAACATTTAGAAATTACTGTCAAGTAAGATGCAGCTAGGCAGTAAAATCTGATAGAGTGGCTAAATACAATGGCCATTGTGTTTACAACAACACAGTGGTCTTTTGTCTATCCGCAGTCAGGGGAAGTCAAATCTAAAATGGCTCTTTTTTCCTTCTCCGATCACCACAGACTAAGAGGACCGTAGGAGATATCCAAAAATCAAAACTCAATGAGTTGTAAGTAGACAAGTATGAAGAAACACACTCCCAACAGCTTGAGATTAATAAAGAGTAATAAACATGGCTATGTGTGAACATTTCATGATCTAATTTAAAAATCAGAAGGTGGCTGTCCCTCTAGACTCCTGACCTTTTCTGTGGAGAGGTCTGTTTCACTGTCATATTTCTTCTGCGTGAAGACAATGGTGAAAACAGCATGGGACCTGCTGCTGGTCTCATTCATGTTGGTGGCAGCCACAGTTCTGTAACACATACAGGCATAGTTAGGAAATACAAAGCGATAACGAGTCACTTTTTCTTTTTTTCTTCTGAGAACTTTAATCATTTGTCCTTTTAAATTATTCTGCATCATTAAAGCTAAATCCATGGTCTTGGCTATTACTGGAGCTATCATCACTGAGTTTAACGCCTATTAGAGTGAATTGAGTCTAAGGGATTATTTTGTGCGGTGGAGGTGGATAATACTGTGAGGACACCAAATACAAATACTCAAGGCATACTCAGAGGGACAGTCACACAGGAGATACAGGATTTTCACACCATGTTCTAGAAATAAGCCTTCTGAGTCAGCACCAGAAGATTAAGGCAGGGTTCACTCCTCCCCACAGGAGCTCTCATAATACACACATACACACAGTAAAACCAACACACATGCACACATATAAATCACATGCACTCATTCTAATGAGAAACTACCTGCAGTTTAAGAAAGGTTATGTATGTGAAGAATCTCGTTCTTCCAGGTCAAGCTGGACTTGTTTTATTAAAACTTCCCCATAAGGAAAGTTCCAGTGTCAAGAATATATCTAGCTGTTCCTTGATCAACACTGATGATCGAGCTAAAAAAATCTATGTGATAAGAACATTTCCTGATTCCTAATTATTACTATTCTTGCCTAAATGGTCTCATGCTTATGAGGATGTAGGTTAATCACATCATCACCGCTAATCACCACCACTATTACTTTCCCTTCCCCCATCCCACAATCTCAGCATGATTCCAGTGCTTGGCTCACCTGGCCTTGTTGCCTGCGTCCATTAGGTCAGCGATGTCTGTGTAGGAGGTAACAGCTAGCTTGGACAGGTCTTCCACGTAGGGGCCCAGTAGCGGGTGTTCTCGCACTCGAAGGTTCCCTTTGTTCTTAGGATTCAGCAAGTCTCGCACTCGTTCACAGTAGATCTCCATGTAACTGACCTAGAAACAATTGCAAAAGTAACCGTTATATCAGTTGAGATGAATGTAAACTATTACAATGTAGGTCTAAACAATTTAGATATATTACAGAAATTTTTTTTTCATTTTTTTAAATTATTGAGCCACGTCAGAGGCAGGGGCTGAGAATAGGGATTACAGATACCAAAGCACTCCGAGACTCACCTCTACTGAGTAGGAGAGCTCCTCTTTGTTGTTGTCCTCATTGATTTTCTCAAATAGATCTTCACAGAGCTGAGAGGCAGAAAAAGAAGATGCTTAGTGCAAATTAACAGCATGTGGAATGTGAAAGGGACAATAAATAGGAGGGAGATATGTGGACCAACAGAAAAACAAAATTCTGACAATTTATTTATTTGCATATATTGTATAGCAAATTATTCAGCAATAAAACATCAGACTGTAAGTTCCAGAGCGCATCAGATGACAATAAACACCTTTTGACTATTATTAAGTAAAGTCTAGTTTTTGTGCAGAATCTTGGCTGCAATGAAGGAAGCCTCAAGGAAGCAGGATCGATAGCCCCTTTTCCACTGCACGGTACCAGCTCGACTAGCCTTTTTTTTGTTTTCTGATTGACGTCACTATTCACTGCGTCATCATTGCGTGCGCCTGACAGAGGCCAGTGACAGAAGGTTTTATATATTTTACTATTTTCACGTGTTATTTCATCACTAAATCCACTTCTGAGAAGTTTTGAGGTGAGAAATCAATATTGACAGTTTTACGAGAAGTGATGACAGAACAAAAATGTGCTTGAAAGTTTTTGAAGTTGAGGAGCTCCGCAAGTTGCGGCAGGGGAAGCCTCCGGGAACCCGCGGAAGGAGCTCACGAGGCCGGCCATGTGAGTCGCTGCTGTGTGTGTCACACTGAACATTATGTCGCGGCAGTTGTGTGTGGCGTTGCTATGATGACCAGCTACATTGAGGGGTACTATCTCTGGGTACTATCTGCAATGGAAAACGGAGCACGGCCAAAAGCAGTCAAGGCGAGTTGAGCTGGTACTGGTAATGGAAAAACGGCATATGATCTTGCAGAATCAGTAGGTATAGCGACAATATTTCTAGTAGAAATTAATGTTTGGTGTCATGAGCATGGAGGTTAAAACCAAAGACCAATCTATAGGATAATATGATCAAAAGGAAAACATGGTGGATAAAGGGAGCGATCAATTAACTATCCTCGGGGGTAGGGTGGGACACCTTTTGAACCAAAGGTCAAACTCTTACTAATGCAATTATATCTATCAGACAAATAAGGTCTAAATACGTGGGTCATTAAAAAATACATAAAATCAATAGTCATTTGTACAGCAAGGCTTTTAGTCATATTTCAGGGAAATGCATACAATTACTGCAAAGCCTTGGTGGTCTATGGCGTGCAATACATTAACACTGTTTCCTGGGTTTTAATCTGGCCCATGTCTCCAGCTCTGGCCCAGTTTTACTAAACCAGGCAGTGGCTACAAGGGTTAGCAACGGTGGACACAAGACAGCTAGCTGTGAAATGCTAACACAAATGAGGAAATGGATATTAAGGAGGCAAACATATGTCTTAACCTCTGCTACGCAATTCGAAACTTCTACAGATGTCTACAGAAACATCTAATGTAGAACAAACCATGGGAATAATTCCTTCCTGCCCCTCCTCCTGCTTGCCCATCATGGTATAGGATTTGCCAGCTCCTGTCTGGCCATAAGCAAAGATGCAGACGTTGTAGCCCTCAAAAGCATGCGCCAGCATTTCCTTGCCAATATCATTGTACACAAGGTTCTGTGATGCAAAGCAGGGGTCTTCCGGCTGTGGGAAAGATAGAGAAATTACTTAAAATGTATTAACTCATGGTATTTTAAATTTACAATATATGTATAACTAGCTTCAGATATTTTCTATTTTCCTTCATATAGGTCATTACACTGGATAATGGAATAGAGAAAATGTTCAAACTCACCGTAGTGTGTGACCAGTAGGAGTAATCAAAACTGAAGGTCTTTGCTGGTTCTTTTGGGGCTTTGGGGTTTGCAATAACTGTGGGAGAAGAACAAAATTAGTAATGTGGCTGATAATATCTGGTTGGAATATGATTATGAGACAATAACTGCTCCCATGTTCATATAGTTTCATTTTAAGGTCTGCCTGAAGTTATTTAATTCATGCTACGTCACATATTAAGACTTTGATTCAATCCCTTCTAGCACAATTTAGTATTTAGCAAAAGTCGCTTCTGTGTAATCAAGCTGAATTATGACACGGAATATTTAACCAACTACTCATTGAAACACAAAATTCTTCCCTGGCCTTGTGGTTTCTTTACAAACCTGTTGTCTATCTGCAACTGAATGTGTCTTTTTGAAGTTCTAAGTTAAAAGCATCATATAAAATGTTTCAGTTTAAAGGTTTTTGTTTTCTTTTGGCACATTCACTTTAAAACTTAAACATCAGCACCATCAACCAAACTCCTATCTCTCATTTAAAGAGAGTATTCATGTATTTCTTCTGGCAAAATGTTACATTTCAGTTTCACATAATAAATGACTCCAATTAGAGCCCGATTAATAAACGAATTATGTTTATCCTGGTTGGCAAATAGTGGGTCCTGTTCCTCAATCAGAGCACTAACTGTGATATACTTGGAACTGAAAGTCACATGAGCCTGTGACTGATGGCCATTGTCTTTTTTGAGAACTGCAACTGATCGTGTCAAGTTTTTCCAAACAAGCCATCTTTAAATCAGTATCTTGTTCATCGTATGCACTGATAAGTGTAAAAGACAAACATTACAAAGTTTAAAAAACTCCCACTATACCACCCTCACCTGTTGTATCTGCAAAAGGCATGATGACACAAAATTTACACACTACCCAGCCATTCCCTATGGCCACACAAACATTTCTTAATGAACAAGAATTTGCAGCCATGCCTGGTATGTCATCCCTCTCAACCATGCTTGCTGGTACCCGTGGGACTAGTGTTCAAGCTTTCCACACTGGGGGGAGGGGGGGGAGCGAGAGAGACAGAGAAGACTAAGAATTTACTGTAGGATATTTGTATATATCCGTACACCAGTTTTTCCTCAAATTCCCCCTTTTAGACAAACTTTTATTGACTAGCTGCCTTGTGTCAGGGCCAATGCACAGATTTCGCTCAGGCTGGACACAAATGCATACCTCCACCATCAGATCTGAGGGGAATGTGAAGAGGAGGGAGCAACAAAGAGGCTAGTGGGAAAAAAGGATTTGAGAGACGAAAAGTAACAGCCTAGCAACAATCCAAACAGACCAACAATAGAAACCAAAGACAGGATGAGAGGAAAAACTGTGAATCTGCACCTTAGTAAGAACATAATCTGTATTTTGAGCATTTTCACTCTTTCTGAGCAAATCTCCAGCGTGCACCACAAAGCAGTAATTAGCGTTGTTTCATGCAAATTCTGTGCTTTTGCTAATGGGCAAATTAAAGCCAGGGCTGGCTCCTCAACATGAGGGTGCTTAGATCTACTACAAATTGTCAACATGTCTCTCCTCTCAGGTTTTTTCCCCACAGGCCCTGAAAACTGCAGTCATTAAGCCACTCTTAAAAAAGAGCAATCTAGACAGGTCACTAATGAGCAATTATAGGTCCATATCAAATCTCCCATTTTTAAGTAAAATCATTGAAAAGGCTGTTTTTCAACAGCTCAGTGCTTTCTTGGCACTAAATAACTGTTTTGATGTCGTCCAGTCAGGTTTTCGACCACACCACAGCACTGAGACAGCTCTTGTTAAGGTCTTCAATGACATCCATTTAAACACTGACAGTGGCAGAAAGTCTTAGTATTATTGGATCTCAGTGCTGCATTCGACACGGTCGACCTCAACATATTACTAGACAGACTTGAAAACTGGGTTGGACTTTCTGGCACAGTAATAAAATGGTTTGAATCCTACTTAAAGGACAGGGACTACTTTGTGTCTATAGGTAATCACACGTCTGAGTTGACAAAAATGGAGTTCCCAAGGCTCCATTTTGGGACTTCCTTTGTTTAACATTTACATGCTTCCACTGGCTCAGATTATGAAAAACAACAAAATATGTTACCATAATTATGCAGATGACACACAGATTTACATAACCATTTCAACAGGGGACTATGATCCCATACGGGTGCTGAGTAACTGTATTGAGCAGGTCAATGGCAGGATGTGCCAAAGTTTTCTTCAACTGAACAAAGATAAAACTGAAGTTTTTGCAGCCAGGGAGGAACAATTGAAAGTCAGTGCTCGACTTCAATCTGTAATGTTAAGAACCACAAATCTTGGTGTAGTCATGGAGCTGATTCAGAACGCTGCTGCTCAAGTCCTCACTAAGACCAAAAAGGTGGATCCAAAATACATTTCTGATCTTCTACTTTGATACGAACCATCCAGACCTCTCAGGTCGTCTGGGGCAGGTTTGCTTTCTGTCCCCAGAGTCAAATCTAAACAAGGAGAAGCAGCGTTCAGTTATTATGCTCCGTATATCTGGAACAAACTCCCAGATAACTGCAGGTCTGCTGAAACTGTCTTTTTTTTTAACCATTGCTTTTAATTAAATATTTAAGATTTTTCTTTTTACCACTGCTTTAACTAGTAGATTGATAACTTACACTGCACTGTAACATTTACTGTATTGTTTTCTTTTTCTTTGTTTTTAGCTTTTTACCATTGCTTTTAATTAAATATTTACACGGTGATAAATGAGTAGGCAATTGAGTGGAAAGATAATGAGAGTGAGATTGAACAGAGTGAAGGAATTGGTCTTAAATCTCGCGCCTGAGGGATTTGCAGGAACCTTTGTCCACCTGTAAACACGCAGGTGGGTCCAGAGTATAACTGGATCAAAGCGGCCTACAGACAGATATGTCATTGTTTCTCTGTAGTGTCCGAGGGTTTTTGGAGTTTCAGTGGACCCAAAGATTGCTCTGGACCCGAGTAAAGACTAGCTAGAGAGAGTAGATTAAGTGTACTTCTCTGTTTATTCTCTTTTCAAAATAATTGTAACTCAATAATTTGCTCAACCCCTCAGCCTCTTTTTTTTTTTCCATTTAACTCTTTTAACCCTGATTGTACACTGCACTGTAACTTTTATTATTTTTTTAATGTGTATTTTTTCAATTTCCCTATGTTGCTTTTAAACTTTTTTATATTTCCCCGTTGCTTATGTTTTATGTAAAGCACTTTAAATTGCCTTGTTGTTGAAATGTGCTATACAAATAAACTTGCCTTGCCTTAAGGCTTTTGCATCAAGATGTCCCAGACATCCTTGGGTGCCTTGTGCATTCAGAGGTTTTCAGCACACTTATCAATAATGCAGGAGATGTGGAGAGACAGGGATCGAATATCGCCCTCCACAGGTCCCATGCTGACAAAAAAGCACAGCGTGTCCTCACAGTGAAGAACACTAACTGCTTCATGACAAATATGTCATCATTATAGCAGCTGCCATTGCACTGAAACTCAGATAACTACAACCTAGCACAGGTAGCAACAATGCATTTGTTTGTACACCCCACACTCAAACAGGTTAAGGTGCACAGGCGGAGCAGCAGCTTCCATTTTGGGCACTGGAAGAGGATATAGCAAGACGTGGCTATATAAAGCCAAATTTCACCTTTGACCTGCCTCCAAAGGGAAATTGGAGCCAGGGCCTGAAGAAACTAAGGGGGATTAAAGTTACCCGTTACCCCCTATTCCCCTTTCCTGGAACAATCTACAGTGGCTATTAATGAAGCCTAATTCAGAGTCATTCAGAGCCAGTCACATTCAGTGTCCACGAGGCAACTTAGAAGTAAAAACAGAAAGATGATGAGACAGTGCCACAGTGGGTTGCCCATGACAGGCCAGCGAGACTGACGCTGACAAACTGGCCTCACTGAGAATCACAGCTGTGTTCTAGCAAGACAAGAAATGATGTGAGCTATTAAATATCTGAGCCTGTCAACTTCCCCGGGTTGTCTCATCAGACACAAGGGTGGATGACGACGTATAAAAATATATAGCAGCAGCAGCTAGTGGGAGACTGCTCAGCTCCTAAAAGGCAACTCATGCTCACGATGTGGCATGAACATCTCATCTGATTGCCCACTCCATTGATCTCAGGACTGATGGCTGCGTCACCCATGTGTTCCTGACAGTGAGTCATAAGAGTGGGTCTCTCATGCAAGAGTCTATAAAAGTGTGTCGAAGGAAACGATGCAGTAAGGAACAGGGATGGCAAAGGTTACGTGTGTACAGTCTAAATTCTTATTACCTGTACCAATTATTGTGTCATCACACACATCGGTCAAATGTTGAATGTGTGCGAGGCAGAATGAGGAGAATTTTATCCCTGCCAACTGACATTAAGAGAAGACAAGTGTGCCCCCATATCTTCTAACTCACCTATTTTATATTAACTGAGTATCAGTCACTCTGTCCCCTTTTTACACTTGCACCTGTATATCATGCTTACAAACAGAATCTATGTGAGCACTGATGCACGACAGTAATATTCACAAGGTGAAGAAGGTAAGATGTCAATGAGAAATTCCTATGGTGGGACTGTTTACTATAAATGGAAAGAAGAGTCATTATCCTGGACTTAAAATGGCAGACACATTCTGCTGTCTAATAAACGTCATCATTCTCAACCATGGCAACAGGTATTGGCGAGATTTTGGTTGCCATAACAACCTCAACTTGGCACAGAAGGGGAGGATGCGGCACATTGGGTTCTGTTTTTTCTTGCCTCAAGCATTTCCTATTATAGCTCTGTAGACATTATGCTGAATTACTTAAAAATACAGGTTTTTGGTCAATTACTCATTTATCAAACCTTGATTTAAGGATTCTAATCCTTTAAAATCCTGAAACATGCAAAAGGGATAGTGAGAAAAGCTTAAGGATTTATCACCAAGACATTAAAAGGTTCAGTGTGTAATATTTAGGAGGATCTATTAAAAGAAATGTAATATAATATGTTTTCCATGGTGTATAAAGACCTTACATAATGAACCCTTGTGTTTTTATTACCTTACAATGAGTCATTTCTATCTATATGCACCGCAGGTCCTCTTGCATGGATGTCGCCATGTTGCGCTGCCATGTTTCTACAGTAGCCCGGACGGACAAAAGTCTCTACAGAGAGCGTTTTGTCACTATGTTGAATGTAACGTAGAAGAAGAACAACAAGAACAAGCAACTTAAGTAATACTAGTTGACTGGTTTGTTAGAAGTAAGAAAAGGAGAGAAATTTGGACAAATGGAGGCCCACACGAATTATTTAGCACAAGAGCCAACAGAGCGTGTCAGCCACCGTAGCCTCTCCTGCACGCTTGGAAAGGGAGGGGTGAGCGGTGACTGATGGTTCATTCATGTGGTGTCAGAATCAGTGAGCACAGTAAATCACGCTTTGCTAGCTTCTTCTAATCATTCATCAAAGTACATCTACATGACAGGTGCTGTTATAAGAGCAACGGATTAAGGTAGGTCTTAACCGCAGTGCAACGTGTGCGAATGAGAGAGAAAGTGGCAGAAAGTGACGCTGAAAGCAAGTGAGTAATAAGTTGTCAGTCTGGCAGTAAATGTACAGTGTAGGTCACTGTGTGTCCATTATTAAAAGCATGTCTGTTGTTTCCACAACTGCTGGAAAGGGAAGGCGCTTAGCGCTAGCTGACATCTCCCTGTGCTTCAGACTCCGGTATGAAGGTTGATCAGGACTGGACGGGGGCGGAGCTACGTGACCACACACACACACACACACACACACACACACAGCTACAACATAAAAAAGCCAGATTCACACACACTAACCAGGACTCACTATCTGTAGTATTAAATAACCAAAATCACCGACATGGGGAAATTACGTCGGTTAGAGGCTCTGAATTTTGATTACCTTCAATTAGCCGCTGGTTGCAATTCACAACCCTCCCCACTAGATGCCACTAAAACTTACACACTGAACCTTTAACTTACTTATGTCAGATGCCATTAGCATTACCAGAAACAAAAGAAAAAACATTTTATAAATTACAAAACCCTGCTGAGCACTGACACAACTCTTGGTGACACACAAGGCAGGAACTAGGTCAGAAATTTAACATCACCAATTAAACAGTAACATAGAGGACTGCTACTGCATCATCATCAGGCCATCAAAAAATACTAAACTTCCATTACATAAATTGGTGACATGCAAATCTATGCGGGAGGCTGTGTAGGAGACACGATTCTCTCAAGACAGAGGAATTCAGTCAGAGCCCTATATGCAGTGAACAGACACAAGCTACTGGGTGGCACATGAGGGCAGGTCAAATGTTTGTCCAAGCTCTGCATTTTCAGTTCCTGTTCTGCAGAATATGGGTCTGATAGGATCCTGGCACGCCACAGGAGCCCTCCATTTAAAAGCACGGTGGATACCAGTTAACTAACCACATCCTGCTATCTATAGAACGTCACTCAGCTGGTTGCAGCCGGCAGACATTTTGTGCTCCAGTGTTCAACATGGGGCCTATAATCCGGCCAGGAAAGCAAAGACAACCCTCAGTAATTAGGTTGTTAGGAGGTCTCAGAGCACCACATGGGGACTAAAAGCTAGCCTCATTCACCTGAGACTAGCAGACAAGCAGGGTCTAAAATGGCTGAGCAGTAACCCCACCCCCGCCCGAGGACATACTAGCTGTTAGTGCAAGTTGATCTGTGCCTGTCTGGCATCACAAGAATAAGCATAAAGGGCATTAAATAAATGTATCTCTAAAATATAAGAAGGAAAACACATGAATAAGCTGCTAAGGGAAACCAGGCATTCTGAGAAATAATATCTGTGCAGAATTGTAATTACCACATGTGCTTCTTTCAGCAGGACTGAGGAATTTTAATAATATCCCTGGGGTCTGTGTGCAAATGGGCAGCGGTGTGATGTAACAGTTCACTTATTTCACTCATTTAATTCACAACATTTAATTCACTCATACAATTACAGACTGCCATTTTCTACCAGATTTAAAAAAAATCAGCAGTTGACAAGACATGCAAGTAGGTTCAGAAAATGTTCTGAGCAATGTCCATTACACATAATACTCACATCACTCACACATAATACTCCACCACACCAATATTCCACCATTAGTACATGCTGCCTGACATACCAAAAATACATTTATAATTTACCATCTCTGTTTTTTTGTTTGTGTTGATTGCATGTGCAGTGACAAACCTAATTTCAAACCTAATTGAAGGAACTGCACCAAAATAAGACATGTAATTAAAAAAAAAAAAAATCTGCTTTGGTTTGTGTAGGGCAGGGACGCTGTGCGCCCCCCCCCCCAGAAAGTGCAAGTCCCTCTAAATCTGAAAGACTTAATTTTGACGCAAATTGCAGCACCTGTGCCTTTCGCCTCACATTTAGCCCTTTTCCACCATATGGTACCAGCTCAACTCGCCCCGACTCTCCTTTTGGTTTTCCACTGGGGAAAGTTGTACCTGGTACATGCTACTTGTTTTTTTTATTCGTATCACCTATGTCGAGATTCCAAGTGAGCTGAAGCGATACCAAAAGGTGACCTGAAAAAAATGCAGACTACTGACTGGTCAGAGAAAATCTTCACTTTCACTTCCACAATCCACTTCTGAGACATTTTGAGGCGAGAAATCAACTATGTAGATTTCAAATATTGACAGTTTTACAAAAATTGATGATGGATCAAAAATGTGCTCAAACATTATCAAAGTTGAGAAGCTCCACAAGTGCCGGCGGGGGAATCTAGCGAGTCAACTGAAGGGGGGGGGGGATCTAGTGAATCAACCAGCGGGGGTAGCTAGTGAGCCGGCCAGCCAGTCACGCTCACAGACCCCTCTGGTTCCATAGTCACACACAGACAACTCCAGCAACAATGGCAGAGGAAACCACAGCTGTAGGTGAAGAGAGAAAAAAATAGCTCTGAATGTAGTTCATCTAGTTCTGCCACTCTAAAATTGACTAACACTTAGATTAGGGCTACAACTGATTATTTTCAGTGTTGTTTTATCAGTATATTTTTTCAGTTAAACAATTAATAAAACCTCTAATGGGTCGCCAGGGCCAGTGGCATATTTTACCATGTGGTTCCTGTTGTATAGAAAAAGGATCACAGGTACTGATCACAGTTACTCATGAGAGGTTATATCACAGGTATTTTAGTGGTGTAATGGATAGTTGATCTGTTCGGGTACCCTCATGGATCGGCATGTGAACTGCAGACTGATGAAAGTTTAACCACCACAGTGTGAGAAACTGTTTTGCTTCTGCTATTACTTTTACTTGCAATACATTTGTAAATCACGTTGCAGAGTTGCAGTGAAAAGTTAGAACAAACAGATGCATGCTATGTTTAACTCTGAAGCTCAATGACTGGGTTAAGGGCGAGCGACTGATTTAAAAGATGTCACTTTTGCCTCCTTTGAGTGATTTAGGGCATTTTCAGCGGTGTAACTGGGACAAAAGACTGTGATGTTCATTGCAACTTCAGTAATATCTGCTGCCTTCCCTTTGACACACATCTGAAGCAGTGAGCAGCTCTAGTCTCTCAAGTGTTGAAGGCTAATACTTGTGAAGTGTAACCACTCAAATGTGGGCGGGACATTGAGCAACACTACAGGTGGTGACTACAGAAGGAGAGAGGCGGCTAAATTCAAAATCCCAGAATGATCTGAACGGTGAGTTTTGTGATCTGTTGCACCCCAATCAGGTATTTCATTTACCAAAAAAGTGTGTGGTGTTGTACGAGAAAAAAAAAAAAGCATGCACGCATGTAGGACTTAAATATTGGCCTAACCTTCATTGTGCCCTGTCCTATGAAAAAGGCCAGAGAGAAATCAATACCACTGATGCTCTAATGCTGTGCATCTCCATACAACATTACAAATGCACAGCTGTGTCACAGTTTGTGCATGAGTGGTAAAGCAAAGCAGCTGTTGAAATTAATCAATAGGGAGCATAAAGACTGGATGGGGAACATTCTGTGGTGGCTGCAGAAATGCTCTGCATGTTGTATCACTGTGTTTGGAAGAGAGTGTGTGATGGCTGGGTTACCAGGGTACAGCACAGGTGACAGAGTTGTCACTGGATGCAGCTCAAAGCTGAGGGCTAAAAGTAGTGTCTGAGCACTGCTGTGCACATTTGACAAACAGCTGAGCTTCTCGCAGCCACAACACAGGGCATACAACATCTCCAAAACAGAAACGAACATGTGGTATCTTGATTACCCCTTTGGACACAGTGCACTTTTACGTCAGGCCAGGCAGATGCCTTGTGGCCCTTTAATTAAAAAAATATCCATGCAGCAATTCAATACTCCTCTGTTGAGTTCCAGGGTTTTTTTGGCAGGCAGATGAGTCTGTCTAGCCAGGAGACGTGACCCTTCACACCAGAATCCACATCCCAGCCATCAACTCAATACAAACTACAACAAACTTTTATTAATGATATGCATATGCACTGTAATATCATTAGATGAGCCACTACATCAGAGAAATGTGTGTAAATGTAAAGGTAGGCACTGATTTCTTCCTAACACATCCTCCGTTTCTACTCAGGAGGCTGATCACGTCATTTTTCTCTTCCTACTGGGAGAGAGGAGGGGGAAAAAAAGCACAGGAAGACACCAGAACAATGCACTGAATGCAGGCTATTGCAATTGACAACAGAGCCTGCAAAACACATTAGGTAATCTGTTATGACAAGGCTTTATGTGCCCAGTCCCCTCTATCACAATGACCCTTTTCACACTGCCTTAACCCCCCTCTTCTTTTTAGAAAAAGTGATCGCCACATTTAGAAAAAAAGAAACTTTCAGTGTCTTCGTTAGCTTCGTTATATGAAGTCAGCTAAATGTAAAATGTGGTAAGTGTTCATTTTACTATTGTTGTAATAAAAAAAAAAAAAAAAAACACAACTAGGACATGTATGAAACCAGGATATGTGAAGAAATCTGGTTTAGTATGTGGACATGCACTGAATTAAAAAATCCCACTTTTTTATGCAGCCGTTCAATCAGATTTAGTCCTACCAACTACCATACCTTTTCTCTCCCCACCATTTAGAGTGATGGTGCAGGGAAAAGACACAATACTGGGGGTGAGCATGCAGTTTATGCTTATTATGCACGTATATTTGGTAACAGGATTTCTCTCATGCCATACCTCCAAATAACAAAATTGGGTTTCTTGTTAACATGACATTTAAGAATTCAAAAATCATTAGAAAGCTGAAATGATTACATTAAATTAAGAGCTTTATCTCATAACCACGAGTCTAAGGTTTGTTCAGAATGTTTCTATTAAGTGTTTTTTACTTTTCACCATTTCTCCATGCCAAAAAGTAAATAATAATAAAAACAATAAATACAAGTAATACATTAAAAACAGCTTTAGGTGGGGTTGCCTGTCTAGCTAGAAAGCAGTGGGAAAGGGTGCAGTCCTGGACCCATGTGCCAGCTGTTCCAGCTCTGTCTACTATCTATTTATATAGCAGCAGATGGCAGCTAGCGCTTCGCATGCCGACAGACTGTCAGTGACAGGAAGGAATGGACAGATTTCAGCCGCCCAACCTTTCCGCCGAACTCGTTGCCAAACCATACATTGCTCCCAGCCCACAGACACAGATAGCTAGATAGGGCTACGAGTGCCTTTTGATATTAGCAGCTCACACAGATTTACTGAGTCCAGGATAACAGAGACTAAATAGAGGCTTCTAGAAGCCACCAGACAGAGAAAACATGCTAAGCCAGCAGGACTCCATTCAGAGGCTAAACAAACACAGAACTGCGACAACGAGAGAGGGATATCAGGCAGCCTCTCAGGTGATGGCATGGGAGGTTAAACCACAGAGGCACAAGGCACACAGAACCGGCATAAAATCAGAGCTAATACAAAACAATAAATATCCAAATTAAATGCCAATTTTGCTCAAGTCTAATGCCGTGTGTGTGTCTAACCAAAGTCTGAACACCTCCCCCAACTTCTCCAATGAACATATTTGTTGTTTGCGCCTCAATGTTAACATTAACAAAATGATACAGGATCCTTAGTCAGGGTTTTCAGCTGTCTCAAAGAGGCAATGCCTCTCATGGATCGGGTCCAGTGAGGATACTTTCCTCTTTGCAGGTGCTGCCTCAAAAGGTCAGAGGTCTTTCCAAACACATCCTGTACATGGAAGCTATAGTAATACCTCCACAGCTTTACCAGTCTGGTACATTCCAGTTTAAAAATAGCACTTAATGTGTTCATGATTCAAACTTGCCTGTGTCAACCTTTTCATAATGAACTTTAGGGAAGTGGGTGAGCACGTGCTGCAGTAAGAAACAAAAAACTGAAAAGGATTACATCTTGGAAATGCCTAAATATTTTGGTTTTCACAATGTGGAACAATTTCTCTTCAGTTCAACTTAGGTTACAAACATTATGGATAACAGAAATAATTAATTCACATCAATAATATACCATAAAACAAATCAGCCTACAGTAGGAACAGTAATAAAATGTCTGAGCCACAAGAGAGATGCTGATTCCAACTCCAACAGACTATGGCTTTAAAATTAGTGCCTCGTCCTAGAAAGCTTTCCAAATATTAGTCATTGCTAGCTAAAGTGTCAGTCATTAACTTCATAGAGAAGGGAAAGCAATGATGAGAAAGGGATTTGCATGACATTGTTAATCTGTTCAGTCAAACCAGTCAGCAAATTTGTGTTCAATCTTAAATCCAAAATTGTCTAAAACAACATACAGATCAACATATGATCCAGGCCGAATGGTCGAGTGGGAACAACAGTGTACACCAGGCTGTGCAGACAAGGGAGCCCCTTACAATCACTGCACACAACAGGCACCCATTTTACAGAACAGTGACCTGGATTTCCTCAACTAGCCTCCACTCAGAGACCAAAGTCTCGCTTTAAATGCGTTCTGGCTTTATATAAGCATCATGACATCATGAACACAACTCTGGCACATGGATCTCACATCTTTTTTTTTTTCCCCCAAGGCCTATCTTAGAAAGATAAAAAGAAGCTGCACCACTTGTTTGCTAGACATAAAGGATAAGCACTGGCCGATGCCTCAAGCTAATGTCAGATGACTAACATCTTTCTCTAGCGTCTTCGGAAATGACGCATGAAACTGCATGCATCTGTGTGTGTACACTGCTGAATTAGCTGCAAAGTATCCAAACAGCGGCATTCCAGTAGCCAACCAGATGAAGGTTCAGCTCTCTAATTAATTAAGGTTTCAAAAATAATACACTGCAAACCCACTGACTTCTTACTCATGAATAATACAAAGTGAGCATCATGGCCACCAGCAAGCTACCCGTGCCCGGACTGCAAAGCTCTCCAGTTTGCCTCTGAATACAGCCCTCAGACTGTGGGAGGAAACAAAACAATACAGTCTGGAAAAAGAGCTGTGTCGTTCAGAGCACAAACCTAGAAGGGAAAAAAAAACCACATTCGCTCTCTTGAATGTGGGAAAGTCCGGCTATTTCACACAAACTCAAGCAATGAACCAAGGAGTAGGTAAGAGGATTGTATAACAAAGTCAGGGATTGAATGGTGATGGAAGTGCACTGCTGTGAGCACAATCTGATTATCATAGTCAAAAAAGTATGACCTCAGTTAGCAAGTCAAGATTCAACTGACTGGCTGCATTGGATCCTTCTCTGACAGAAAATCAGGCATTATAGAGTTGCCGTACATGTGCCTGGTGCAAGCGTATATCTTTAAACTACAACTTTTGATCTGTTTTGATAACTTTTAAATTTGTGCTATCATCTTTTCTGGCCCAACTACATGCTTTATCTTCCCACTTTTTATCATCAGGTCCACATACACCAAAATGATGCACGGGCACACACATATTCCTAATTCCCCCTGCTCTATGCACAAAAATCTGCTAGTGACCCTTTTGTTATGGAGACAATATCTAACCCTTTGACTGATTGGGCGGCGCTGTAAAACTGGGACACATTTTAGGATTTGGTTGAACTGCATTTCACCAGACTAATTCAGCATTGTTTTGTTCCACCTTGTTATGTGAGGCCGGGCAGGAGGTGGGCCTTTTATCTCTGGTAGTATTACTGACATTAATAGATTTGTGTTGTCTGGAGGCCAGCAGCCAAATCGAAGACTCTGAGAACACCTCCCTAGAGAATCAATATCTTGTTGTTTTTCTGAAGGGTTATATGCTGCAAAAATATCACCAGAACATCATATTTAATTTAGTAATGGATTATGCATTTCTGGCACATCGATCGATTGATGCAAATGTAATAGCTTTGCCTTTTCTTTAGCTTCAGCTAAGCTGCATGAGAGACATTTCTTAGCCTCTAACAACATGACTGAAACTCCCATCATCCCAAGCTGGGCGACTGTATGTGATGCTGCCTCACACTGTCCTACACGTGAGTAGTGCTCGTGCACGACTTTCACTGTCTCTGCTGCTGTGGCTGCGTTTACATCTCCCTTCCCCCCCTCTCAAGTCAGCGCCGATCCTATCCTCTCCTCTAATATCCCACATTTTCTGCAAAAGGCTCCCACAGTTTCCACTCGGTTCCATCACAGGCTGGAATGAAGAGTGAGCTGCAAAAGGTGGCGAGCAAAGCTGATTTATGGAAAGATGTCATTGATATGAGGTGAGTACTGCTGCACATCCATCAGTGTAACAAGTATGCTATGTGAGATTATTTACAAAGAAAGAGTTAGGGCACAGATCTGACAGGAGGCCACTTTATTCTCCATACGCATATAATGTGACAAACCAAATCTCAAGAGATCACGAGATTCATACTGCTTTTCGTTACTGCAAATCGCAAAGCAGATCCTTATGCCCCATGATGTTAACGGGAAAAATGCCAACAAATTCAGTGGGACATCATCACTGTGTCAACTATTGTGTTTTCCACTAGCTTTCATGTTTCGATTTTTGCAAAAAGGTGTTCTGTGTTTATCGACTTTAAGGCCATGATTTAAGATAATTAAAATTTGATGTTTACAACATGCGAAGAAAAGCTTTTACAGTTTGACAAGTAAGCGATATGGGTTATTGCAAGTAAATCAACACAGGTCCAAAGCAAAGTTAAAATATGGGCACACACACACACGAAAAATTTGAGTAGTTAGTGAAGAGTCAACACAAGTTGTGGCATGAAAACCACAAGTGGCCTACAATTTAGTGGGAGAGGGCATTTATCACGTTCCCCTTTCTGACCTCATCAAGTTAATTCCAACATTCAGCCCACCCCTTCACATGCAATGCCATGTTGTGGTTTCTTATTTCAAAACAATGATTAATGAAATGGAATTCAGTGCCAATGGGAAAGGCCAACATGGCTCTGTGATCATTTTAGTTTAATATAAAAAGTAATAATGCCATTTGAGTTTAAAGCCTAAACATATTGCTGAAGAACTGACTGCATGAACAGAATTTCACCCAAACAATGCATGTCTCATTTTAAGAGATTTTAATAACTGAGAAACTCTGATAACAGGATTTAGTCATCACACATCGTCAACCTTAAGGGGGTATCGGGGCAGAAATGCAAGGCAGAACTTCACGAGCCAAAGTAAACTAGAGCACATGATGTAATGAAAAAAGGAAGGTATAAAGAAGAAGTGAGAAGCTTTTATTCATTCATTCAACGTGTTTTTGCAGCAGAAGAAAAAAAACAGTTGCTGTTGCCTTGACTACCCAGCACCGAAGACGACCACAGAAGATATGACAGCGATAGGTGAATGAGATTCGCACACTCTGACTCATAAGATTATCGTCTCTTCTTGGTTGTTATTACAAAAACATTTCATAAAACTCAATATCAGCGAGGTTAAAGATGAAATCATTTTGTGTAAAAAAAAAAAAAACAGCAAAAGACAGTGCAAGTCACTTTCTGTTTTACAGCTGTTACGGATATGTGCACTGAAAACTGGTTGAGCTGCACGACATAAATTTGGCCCTCTGGCCTCAAAGTCCATGACACGGCACGAGCGAATAACAGACACAGACATCTGCCTGTCCTCCCTCCTCATTAGGAGGACACACTGGAATGTGTGAGTCTGCTCTGTAAGTAGTGCATGTGGGCGAATGTGTGTCGCTCCAAAACAACCTCAGCATGAGGTGATGAGGAATGTAACATCCTCAGTCGTGTGTGTGTGTGTGTGTGTGTGTGTGTGTGTGTGTGTGTATGAAGGTATGTTTACGCCTACAAGGGTCACACAGATTACGGCAGCAGGGCGTGGCGACCTGAAGCAAGCCTGCGGATTACTGGTCCTAATCAGGTCAATCGGCCCTGTCTGCACTAGGGATGAAACAGTACGAAAATTTCATATCACCATTATAGTGACCAAAATTATCAGTATTATCACCGTATTGTAAAAATGTGCCAAAAAACATTAAAGATGTTCTGATACACACACTGAAACCATTTCAACAAGTTTTATATTGAAAACTAAAAATTGACATTTTGTTTGTATAAAAAATAAAATAATAGCAAATACCTTTTGTAAACATATGAAAATCATTTTATATTTTATAGGTAATAAAATGATCCCGTGGAAAATTACATGAAAACAAATAAGTCTTTAGAAGACAGTGATAGTAACTGTAATGAGCCCAAAAACTGACATAAATACAGAGGAGTAGCCATCCATCCATCGTCAACTGCTTATCTTGTGTACAGGGTCGCGGGGGAGTCTGTAGTGTTTCTAGATATGCTGGTTGGTTGACTAAACAGCGTTACGTGTTATCATGGGCAGTGAACGAATATACTCTGCCGACACATGACACACACAGCAGCTCAACCTGCATTCACTATATGGTCATTTCATCATGTTTCCCTCAGCACTCTCATAAAAACTAAAATACGACCAGACTTCAGAGTGACTGAAAAATCTCCGCAGCGTTGTCTTCCGCCGTGTTGTCATTGACCCAAACAAACCGACGTTGCATTCTGCGCATGCGCCCCTGCTTCTAGAGAGACGCTGGACCATGTTTGCAGTGACATAATAATAACGCAGTTAACCGTACCCGGTTATCATGGTAATTAAAATGTGTACGGTAATAATAACAGTCGGGAATTTTACCATTAAACCGGTAATCGTTTCATCCCTAGTCTGCACAGGGTTCAGCAGCAGGATGACCATCCCTCCTCCAAACCAACGGCTCCCCATCTTTCTCCCCACTTGTCCTACTATCTCTCTCCTCAGTGACAACGATTCATTTGTATGAGATGAGTTAATTGTCATTTGTGCAGTGGTGATAGTCTCCTCTTTTGTGTAACTGACACTAGAGCTGAGCTGATTCCTCCCTGTAGGGTTTTTGTAAGGTCACTATCCACTTAGCTCGGTTTGAGAGGACACTCAGCTAAATTGTATCAGAAAGGTGAAGGTTTAATTGATATGGTGGCCTTCTGTTTGTTCTTTGAATATGTCAATTTGTTTACTATTAGTTTAGGGGATGATACTGTGTGACATCCTTCTGGTTCTTGAAAACATGGCTATAGGCTAGGCTGGTATCTTTTGACTAGGTTTTCCGAAACAATGGGCAGCTCCCATAATGGAAGAGACTCATCATATGGGAAATAATCCATCTGAACGCAAGTTTGTTCCACAAAAGTCAATATAATGCTCTAACATATCAGATATGCTTCTCTTTGTGCGCTGCGCAAGATCTACCGACCATCTATGGCCATACATGAGTGGCTGCTAACTGGCTGAGGGGGAACATGGGTTACATAACAAGACGGAGAACACATCAGGGCCCTAATGAAGGCAGGCTTTGGGTGTCCTGGCGTTATTCAACATTTGGAGCATCAACACTAACCAATACAACAGCCCAAGGCGTCTCCCCTTCATAATTACATTAGCTCTGGTATGTTCAAGAGCTTCAACTGAAAGAGGCCTTTACTTGCTTCCAGCCTGCCTGCAGAGGCCTTGGACACATTTCCTGCACACTGGAGAATCAATTTGCTGCCCCCTCTGCCTGCACCCCATCCTTGACAACCTTCCATGCATAGCGAAAGAGAGAGACAGGGAGACAGCGTATCCTGCCCTTGCCCCCGAGCTCTCTTTCTCTGTGTCGTTGACACACAGGGACTGACGCAAATGCCCTTGGGTGAGAAACAACAATAAGGGGAGTGTCAAGGCCTTGTCCACACATCAGCCAAGCACCTACAAGCTGACCAAGCAACTCCATAAAACATCCCGTTTCTGTGAGGCAGCTCTCAGTCCCATTTAAATGTTAGCCATCACCAAAGACACCATAGAATGATAGAAACACACAGCTATCCCAAACACTGTTAGGCTAGCTAGCAATGTGTTGATTCTGATTGAAGCAAAATGGTACTGAACTGTATTTTGGCAAATGTATGACATACATACTAAGTACTGCCTTAACACAGAAATAGAAAAAAAGTGGATTATGTTGTTTCTGCTGTGAAGAATTGTCAAAATGGGAATCCATTGTTAGTTACAGATATACATCTGAATGAAACTCAATAAACTACATACATTTATAGCCACCTTTCAAGCCTACTGGTGAGTATTTGATACCCAACAGTTGATGAGTCCCAGATACACTGCCTTTGTCCATCCGTTTTTATTTTTAATTTTTTAACAGAATTAGGAAATTACACCCAATGGTAGTCATGAAAACCAACCATGTTACTGTGTCAAATAAGGGCTAATTGTATAATTACATACTATTATCCAACAAACAACTTTTAAATTGTTTCAACTAAAAATACAAGTTGACTGAGTTTGCCGGACAGAGTGATAGACAGAGAGTGTGAGGAAATCCAGTGAACCACGACTACAGAAAGGTCAGATTTTCGCGCTGCACGTCAAATACTCTCAACTGCATGTATGAACCTGTGCATGTTTGAGCCGCTAGGTACAGTTCACCCTCTCAGCATCCTAATAAGACGGCATTCTCAGCATACCATCTGCAATGAAGTCCTGATGAAGGGAGAGTATGGCCGCCTGCCAGCCTCCCTTTCTGCTCTGCAATCTGCCCATGTGATAGGAGGTAGAGTAGGCAGTACTGCAGCCTCCTCCTCCTCTCCCTCGCTCACACACTCAGTCACTAACCCCCCAAAAAACACTGCATATTCCACTGCAGTTCTGCTACAAACCACGAGTCACCCTTCAGCACCTCTGAGTGACATTGGCATCATGAAAACCCAAGGATATGGAGTAGAAGAACTGGGGATTTGACACAAAGCTTCTCTTTGGTAGAGTGTGAGAGATAAATGGCAAGTGAGCCGTAACTGGTAGGGAAACTTGATCTTATGGAAGATTCATAAAAGGCTTAGTCTAATGAGCCCGGTAAGACTGACAGACCAAACTTGAGGCACACAAGAGAGCTTTCAGGAAGAGCAGGTTTCTGCCATCACATGCTGTCTTGTTACTGGGTCATTAAACGTTTCCATGCTAGTGTCAGAGAGACTGTGTTCATCTGCCAGCTGAGATGGGACATACAGCTCGGCCATGAGCAAGGAGGCAGCAAGTACTTCGCAGTACCTGATGACTCACAGTCACAAGTAAGCAGGTTGAATCACAAGACTACAAATCACATTCAGGCCTTCTCCTCTTGCTCTGCTATTGTCTATCCTTTCATATAGTCTCAAAGATTCCACAGTCACAGCAGTGAAGCATGGAATATGTTCGTGGAAAGCTACTGAATGTGCATAATTATTAAATTATTACATTATCAACACTTATGCAAATACATTAATACAGACCTATTTTTCACACCTCCTGCACAAACCCAAGAATGACTAAAGCATGATGCAACGGAGCCTCCATACAAGCTTTGGGAAGCGTACTAAGTGCATCTATAAACACCCATCTTAAATCACTGATCCCGTATGACAACTCTGCTGACACTGCAACAGATGAGAATTTAATCTCATGTTTATTTAAAGTCAGTAGGCCTTCGTAACTTTGACCCCACACACACAATTTACAGCAAAATAGAAAATCAGTACATCTTGTGAATGACTGAATGAACTTCTGGCCATTAACACTTTATACGTCTCTGTAAGTTCTTTACAAACTGTATGTGTACACTCAAAGATAACACAATCATAAACTACAAAGTAACTCGCACATCCATTCTCAAACACCAGCCGTGTGATAAAGCCTGGGTGAATTGGGGGCATTAGCAGGCCAGGCTGTGCAGCGACCCCTGGGTCTCCCAGTATGACCCAACTCAGCATTTCACACACAGAGACTCCTAAGGCACGCAGGCCCCTTCAGAGGAGGAGGAATTTCACTCTGTAAGCCTTTTATTCTCTTTCAGGCTGTTTGTCCCCAACCGTCCACTATTCAATTTGCTCATTCTACTATTCTCAAGACCCCAGATGGAAGACCATGCGGGAGAATGTGTGGTATACCCTAAGCAGACAGGCGTGCATACATTCAGGACATAGGGTTTGGTTTTGTGTGCGTCCTTATGTGCATGCCAGTGAGCTACTTACTTGTAGTGTTGCCTTGCATCTGAATGATACATTTTGATTCCTTGCTCATCTCCCGGGAGTTGAAGGGCCGAACCCGAACGGCGACTTTGACAGACGCCCCAGACATGTTTGTGGCTTTGAAGTGTCTCTAGTAATATACCTTGTATCTGTCTCCTAAAGGAAACACAAGAAAAAGAAATGTTTGCATCTTCTTTGTAAAAAAAAAAAAGTGTTAAATAAATGAACCAAGAGGTGTGTTAGTTTCCCCGTTTAAAAAAAGATGAACTGCCAGAAAGCAATAGTGCAGAAAAATGTAAATCAAACACCCCCTCTCAATTTCAAGTCATAACAGCATACAACAAATATGGCGACCAAAACCACTGAAGGCTTTAATATTTTGTAAACAGCAGGCGCTTTACTGTCAAATAAGGGATACAAGATGATGCATTTATTTTATAAATCCACAGTGTATGTGAAATAAGCTTTTGACGAGTACAAATTAAGAATATTGGGCGTAATAATGGGGCTGCATTAACAATGCATGTATTTTTTATATCATAAACACAACTTTCCAATGTGTTTTCAGTCAATTGAAAGCTATACATCCCGCTACCGGTGACTACATAACCCAAGTATCTCGTGTTTTTCTATGTCCTTGCAGTCAGCCATACTTGCTAAAGCATACGCCCATGAAATTCTATCTACTCTATTTGGTGTGTGCTACAGTGGGACAGTGAGCAGGGACTGTCTGTTACATCCAACAGTGATCATTCTGTGCAGACAAAGAGCTTAAATTTTCTTTTTTCTTTTATTTAATTCGCCGATGTTAGGAAGTAGGCTAATCCCCCGCTGCTGTGAGCTGTGGAACAGAGCAGGGAGCAGTTGCATGCTTATTTTAGCAGCACAGACTCGACGCATTGTTCCTGATGTATCCTGCATGAGGAGGTTATGGGAATTAACATTAAATCAGAATGGGTGCAATGTTTGAAATGGTAACTTAGCTGTTAAATATATATTTTTTCTTGTATTGCAAACTAGCGTTAAACCACGAAACTGCTGTGACTTCAGTGTAAGGCACGAGACGGAACTAACCAACCTCCGGTCTCTGTCTGACAGACATAACAATCCAACCATACACAAATACTGTGCTCGTAAACTAGTTATATGATATACTTTGCAAAATTAAATAGAAATATAAAAATGTTAAAGCTAATTAAGTTACCTGTCCGAAGACACCGCCAGACACTCTCACTGTGACTTAACGTTAGTTAATTCATCTGCTCACCAGCGTCCTAACTGCCTGGAATTAATGTGTAATACCAACCCCGGTGCACTACAAACATTAACAATATAAATAAAGACATTATTTCAACGTTTTTTACTCACGTTTGAAGACTCTCACCAAGGCAACACCAAAACCACACGATAGTGGCGAGGACTAATGTTAGCTAGCGGGCGTCAAGACGTGTTGTTTTTTATCTAAATCCGCGAGCACGAAAACTGTTTTTAAGTCCACTTTCGTGATAAACACCCATTATAGCGGTATACTCCGCCGAATGGAGCTGGGATTGCAACCGGTGACTCTTCGGCCAGTTTATTATCCAGTAAAGATAAAAGGCGGACGTCTATCTGCACACAAGCGAAAAGAAGAATTGATAGATCGCCTTGATTTACCGAAGAGATTACGTCAACTCCCTCTCGGCCACGCTGACTGACAGCCCGATAAGCCAATGAACGGAGAGATATGGGTGACTAATGTGATGGGGAGCCAATGGTGATCCTCGCAATCAGAAGTAGGCGGGGTCTCCTTTTTTTTTCCTTTAACCGTGACGCCACACTGCAGGATTTCTACCCACCGCTCTCCGCACCGCTGTCACCGCAACACCCAGGGTCACCGCAAAGAGCGCCGTCTAGCGAGAAATGAAGTGTGTTACATCTCAGTGCCCCCCTCGCCCCTCCAAAATAAATAAATAAATAAACAAACAAACAACCGGTACCTATCACATATTTTACAATGTCTACAATCCTAATGTAAATTTTAAATAATGCATATGTCCACATATCTGCCATATATGAAGGCCCATTCTACCTTCATATTGTGCAAAAATACTTTAGCATACTTTACATTAGTATTAATAGAAACCACACCTCCAAGTCACTGCTCAGTTTTCTGTGCTGGACACAGTTCACTTCCATTTAGGTAATGTTACATATAGTTTTTTTGCAGTTTGGTTTTTAATGGTGTGCAACAAGGCACGCTGCTTCAACACTGACTAAGGGGTCATTGTGATTTCTCAGGATAAACTGCTCCAGTTTACTAATTTTACACCAAACATTGCCAATAAAATTAGGACAGTTGCCAAGTTTAATCCATTAGTTCAGAACAATTACATTAAAAGAATGACTAAGCTTATGCATTTGGGAAACCACATAACAAAAACAGACTTTGAGTTGCACACACACAAAAGTATATCAGTAACCATCACAATTTTGAACAGAAAGGTGAAATGATGGCTTATGTGAATCCTTGATTTGCAGGTTTATCCTTCAAGTTATATTTAGTCATTTTTAGAATTTTTGGCAGTTTAGTGATAATTTCGGTATTTATTGTTTGTTTGTTTGTCAGTGGGATATCATAAAGCCTATTAAAGAAATACATTTAGGACATTTTGAAGGTGTGTGTGATAACTAACCTTTCATGAGGTCAAAAAACTAAACTTGGGCCAAAAAGGCTAAAACAAAACGGTTAAGGCATCAATCTGAGGAAATAACGGTGACGAGTTGTAAAATAATGTGCATCATCATTTATTTCAGTTCAAAATCCTAGCTTCCAAAACAGGTGTGGTTAAAGGAAATAGTTTCCTGTACAGTTAAGGTCAGCAAGGTCAAGTTAGGTACAGTGCCATTTTGAAAGAGAATATCTTGAGGTGAGATGTCAGTGGTTCTGAAGAGCACACTTTTAATGGTGTGCTCCTATGGTGTTTCTGGTGGTCATGCTACATTCTCTCTTGTTCCTTCCACTTCGCCTAAAAGAGGGTTATTTGTCCATGAGGCGCTTAGGAGGTTCTGGACTTGAGGCCATGCACACACAAGAAGTGAAGTCGAAGTCTATCGAAGTCAGCGGGGAAAATGTGACTAAAGAGGAACAACTGAACATACTGTATTTTGGTAAACCACGGCTCATCATCCTAGTGTACTCAAAGGAAGCTGACATTTAGGATTAGTTTACGTTAAGCTACATCCTTAATGGATATTCCAGGTTCCCAGTGAACTTCATCTACAAGCATAAACTGTGCATCTGTTAGCTCTGGGACACCAGCATACATTATATGGACTCAAGTTCATCATTGTCACAGTCTCGATAAAGAACACTCAGGGCTAGTAATTTTATCAGAACCCACCCACACTCCCAAACGTATTGCCCTTCCCTCTCCATCAAACCATAAGTCTTTAATGAAGCCAACATACAGAGTATTACAAAACAATATGAGAACCGTAAAGCAAAATGATCAATGAAGTGACTATGCACCTCGCTGGTAAACCTGTTTCTGGAGGAAAACGTATTCTCGCAGCATAATAATGCATTAACTAACTCTCGTTAAATATATGTATATATTTTTGATATATACACACAAACTCATGAGAAAAAACTTAAAAGTCTTAACTTTATTATATTTTGTTTTCAGAACCATGATAATGGTTTGAGACAAAAGGGGTAAATGCAAATAAAAATCAAATCAGGTCTCCTTATTTTCTCCATTCCAAATGTTTTTTCTTGTCATTGGTAGTGGCGCTGAATTCGGGCAATTTGGACAGATCCCTTAATGATGGTTAGCAGGCCAGACATTGGTGACATGCCGTCCTTAGAAAAGTCGCCCGCCCTGTTTCTCTCTCATCCAGGCATGGATCCTCTCCTTCA